>NC_132894.1:5746913-5851913 GCF_030463535.1 Salminus brasiliensis | reverse complement strand
ATGATTCAGGATTATTCATGCTGGTTAACGCATAATTCATAGTGATTACTAAAGAATTCATAGTAGTTACTGTGTAATTCATTCTGGTTAAAGCAGGATTTACAAATGATATAGAATAATTCATACTGGGTAAAATTCATAGCAGTTACTAAATGATGCATAGTAGATTCTGGATAATTCATGCTGGATAAGGCATAATTCATAGCGATTACCAAATAATTCTGATTACAGCACAATTCACAGTTAATACTGAATAATTCATACTGGTTCATTCATTGTAGACACTGAATAAACCGTTTTTCATTCATTTCTGATGATTTACAAACACAAAAATCAGCACAACTGATAAAGCGCAATTCACAGTGGTTATACTGAATCATTCATAATGGATATCGAATAATTCTCAAACAACACGAGTTAAAGGAATGTGGGACAGACTGAGAACTGATGGGTTGATGAGTAAAGGAACGACAAGGAGAGGCGACAGCAGTTCAGACAGGATCAGTGTACTGCGTACCATCATCACTGTCCGGTGAACAGAACCACATACAGGCTGAGTTTTCCGCTGGTGATTGGTGCACAGAGCGGGCAGGAAATCCTCCACCTGAGTCATGTAAACGCTGAAACATCAAAGAAACGAAGGCGGTGAGGCAACAGAGAGGCAGCTAGCCGTATTGGCCCGAGGGCACAGGGGTATTTAGTGGAGTGACACCAACTGCTTCCATCACAGCGGGGGCTCTTATTTGGCACCTCTGAGCGCCAGAGTGATTCACCTGGGTTTTATATACGTGACACTGTGTTTGTGCACCAAATCCAGCTCTGAACTGCCTTCATTCAGAGGTGTCCATCATTTCCACATGAGTTAGGCGTGATTGCGTCATCGCCACGAAAAAGAGGAAACCCGGAGACACAGTTGTGCTGATGTTATGTATGTAAATTCAAGGGGAAATGATGCACATGTTTGAATCAGGTCAGCTCAGCTGAACGCACTGCCTTTTTTTTTTAGGAGTGTTTTGATTGAAAACATGCTGGAGAAGTGTCCTGAGTGACATTTTTAGGGGTTTATTTGAAAAACTGACTCTTAACGATGTCTTCTCTTCTCTGTCTCTTCCAGAGCGCTTGTAACAGATGCCGTTTGGATTTGGACATTATTGACTTAGTTGTTCCTCTTTTGGGGAAAAGCCTAAAAAGCACCGGATTAACGGTACAGAAGCACCATGACCAGCGAGATGGGGACGAGCATCATCAATTTAAACCGGAAAAACAACAACGAAAACAAACCCACCCGCATAAACGACAACACACTCCACGCAACGGCGGATAATGGTGTAAAAAATATTAAAAAACTCAAATGCAAAGCTGTATATTGTCGCTGCTGCTGTACATTCATGTACGTCATTCCAGCATAAATGTATTTATGTTTTAAAAAAACTATTTATATGTTTATAAAAAGAGATATTTATAAATATGAGTTTTATTTATGTAACATTTTGAAATGAATGCAAAAAAAAATGCAGGTCAACTCTGTTTGTAACTTTTTTTTTGTCTCAAATAGTTGTAAATGTTTTAAAAATGATTAAAAAAAAAACATGCATAACTGATTCTCTTTCTGACAGACTGTGTTTGAAGAGGTGATGTGACCAGAGGAGTGCAAAAACCTTTAGCTCCATTTTTGCATTAGCGTTTTTCACTTTTTGACATGAGATGTGAATCTGGCTGTTGTTCTTTACACTGTGTCCAAATTTCATGATGAACGGACCAATAGAAATGCTCCAAAGTGACCAATGGAGTCCAATCATTTTGCATTGACTTCCAGTGAAAGCTGAGCAGGTTTTTTCCTTCTCCTGTAAAGTTGCCGTTTTGGAGATACCAGTTTTTTTGCATGACAGCGACTCTGTATTTTATAAACCAAAGGTTTTTTAATTCACTCAAGTACCAAAAGTAATTGGACAGTAGCGTGGTTTCGGCTCTTGAGCACAGTGGATCCTAAATGACACATAGGATTGGAAAGCTGGGGTCAGAGCACAGGGTCAGCCATGCTACAGCACTTCTGAAGTCTAGCAGGTTAAAGACCTCACTCATGGGCCCAACAGTGGCAGCTTAGTGGGCCTGGGTATCGAACCCATACCCATGTGATCGATAACCCAGTACTCTAACCAGTGAAAAAAGGTGGTTCTGCTTGTGTTAGAAAATAAAAAGTCACAAAACAGTGTTTACATCATTTCGGTCTGACACTCACTGGATACTAGTTGGATTGCGAAGGCTTTTAAAGTATATTTTAAGGTTTAAGAGAACAACGCTAGTATGAAGGTCCTTACTGTATCCGTCTCACATACATTTAGAGTGCCTTTTTCATTAATATGCTGAACCCATACAGTACAACGAAACTCTGTTCTTCACATAACTCTGCTTAAAAAGCCAGGGTCAGGCCACAAGATCAGGCCTGCTACAGCATCCCTGGATCAGAGAAGGTTAAGAGCCTTGCTCAAGGGCCCAACAGTGGCTGTTAGTGGACCTGGGTATGGAATCCACGACCCTGTGATTAATAACCCAGTACTCTAACCACTAAACACTAAACCAGGACTCAGAGAACATGAAGAGAACACTGACTTAACACTGACTAAGACTTAAAAAAAGGCTTTTTTGGAGATAAAAACATCTCAGAGCTTATTGTTTTCAGGTTCACATCATGATGGGCAGACTAAACCAACAGAAATCTCTCTTTCAGGAGTTTATTTGGCAATGCAAAACATGACAGTGGACAAATCCCATGAATATGTCCAATATTTCTCATTCTATAATTGCTGCGATGCTGCTGTCAGATTATATTTGCTTACTTTACATTATATTTTCCAGAGAAATGTTCTTATTTTACTCACTGACTGATTATTTATTTCTTTGCATTACATCTTGAAAAAAGACAAAATTCAAAACACGACCTATTGACCTTTCCCTGTTGCGAGGGAATGAGACACTTTCTCTGGATAAAAATGACTAAAAGAAGTTTAAATAAGTTAAATAACCCCATATTTCTGGTTTATTGAATTGCTATTTATTTTATTTGACAGCAGTTTATCTATATGGATATCTCGATTGGCGTCTATTTATTTAAATGTATTTATTTATTTTTCAAACCACAAGGGGGCGCCAGCTCAGTATTTCTGGCCTTTTTGCAGCCGCAATGATTTTTTATTTGCAAGCTCAGGGACATACACATCCTTCTTAAGAGTAAATTCAGCTATTGGCGCTATATTGTATAGAAAAGCACCGATGAGTAGAGCAGGACACTCTGAAGGGGTCGCACATGAGCCCAAGCTCACCATGCCCAATGCTGAGAGGGGTTAGAGGGGTATAAGGGGTATATAAGGGTATATAAGAGGGGTATATAAGGGGCTAGAGGGGTATAAAGCTGATGCTGTTGTGAGGCTGACTGCAATCAAATGATCCAACATGTAGTGAAAAGCCTTCCCAGACGAGTAGAGGCTGTTGCTGCAGCAAAGTGGGACTAACTCTTATGGGTAGCCTAATGATAGCCATGGTCTGCTGAGAACAGGTGATGTCTATTTACTGTTGGAGGGATAGAGATAAGGGAGATGAGGACAGAGCAGTATATGTCTTTATATGCTTCTCTGTCTTTGTCCTTTTGATCCATTGACCTTTTGACTTTATAATAAAGTCTGTAGGCCTTTCCAGCCATGAAGCCATAAAGGTACTCAAAACATAAACTCACAACAACCTCGGGCTCTGCAAAGGAAACTATATCAGTCTCAGTTGGAATAAAAGAGAATATATTGCACACAGTAAGATTTTCCTCAGTTTTGTGGTTTAAAAGCTGTTGGACATGAAAACGACACAGTTGCCAAGTTCAGAAATATGAAGCATTAGTGGAACATTTCAAGCGTAAATAGCATTAATAGACTGGGTGTGATATCACACACACACCCACGCCAAACAAGCGGGAGTGATTTTTAAACTTCAGCTGAGTCTGAAGGGTGTAAAACTGTCCTGGTGAGGGCGCAGGAGGCCACAGCTTCAGCTCGTTTATGTTCTGATGCTGTCCTCTAGTGGCTATTTGAACACACTGCCTGTTTGTGGATCCTGGTTTGACCTGTATCATTTTAGTGGAGATACTGAATATTTCTAAGACAAGAAAATTTGAGATTAATGTATTTTAAATGTATTTATTCTTTTTTTTTAAATAGGATATGTCATTTAATCCAGAGAATGGCTCTTTAAATAAATTAAACAAATCAAAACATCAGTTGTACTGATTATATTTGTATTAAATCTCATAGTGAGAAATCATAGATAGCTATATTAATAACTAGATATAAGCCAGTAGATCATTTTTGCAGTTAGTGTCTGAAGTCTGCTAGTTTAGCACTGAAAAACAGGGCTAAATTAGGACATGCGGGTACTTCAGTCCATGTTTTGAGATAACAGTGAGTCATACAGTGTCAGAAACCACATAAGCCTCTAAATCTATGAGAGATTACTGAACAGCTCCACATGGTCTGAGGTGAGCGTGGGATTATTAAGACATGCAGTCAGCACCATGCTAATTGCTGGTATATGTGTATTTTATCACTTGTAATAACAAATACTTTTATTGACAGTGGAATTAGGATTTTCTTATTTTGGTGGACATCAGTAGTCCCACATGATTAAAAAAAAACCACTATCAATAATTTTATTATTTAATAATTTTATCAGTAGTCCCACATGATTAAAAAAAACCACTATCAATAATTTTATTATTTAATAATTTTATCAGTAGTCCCACATGATTAAAAAAAACCACTATCAATAATTTTATTATTTAATAATTTTATCAGTAGTCCCACATGATTAAAAAAAACCACTATCAATAATTTTATTATTTAATAATTTTATCAGTAGTCCCACATGATTTAAAAAAAACACTACCAACAATTGTATTATTTAATAATTTTATCAGTAGTCCCACATGATAAAAAAAACACTACCAATAATTTTATTATTTAATAATTTTATCAGTAGTCCCACATGATTAAAAAAAAACACTATCAATAATTTTATTATTTAATAATTTTATCAGTAGTCCCACATGATTCAAAAAAACCACTATCAATAATTTTATTATTTAATAATTTTATCAGTAGTCCCACATGATAAAAAAACCACTATCAATAATTTTATTATTTAATAATTTTATCAGTAGTCCCACATGATTAAAAAAAAACACTACCAATAATTTTATTATTTAATCATTTTATCAGTAGTCCCACATGATAAAAAAACACTACCAATAATTTTATTATTTAATAATTTTATCAGTAGTCCCACATGATTAAAAATAACACAATCAATAATTTCATTATTTAATATTTTAATCAGTAGTCCCACATGATTAAAAAAACACTATCAATAATTTTATTATTAAATAATTTTATCAGTAGTCCCACATGATTAAAAAAACACTATCAATAATTTTATTATTTAAACATTTTATCAGTAGTCCCACATGATTAAAAAAAACACTATCAATAATGTTATTATTTAATAATTTTATCAGTAGTCCCACATGATAAAAAAAAACACTACCAATAATTTTATTATTTAATAATTTTATCAGTAGGCCCACATGATTAAAAAAAACCACTATCAATAATTTTATTATTTAATAATTTTATCAGTAGTCCCACATGATTAAAAAAAACACTACCAATAATTTTATTATTTAATAATTTTATCAGTAGTCCCACATGATTAAAAAAAACACTACCAATAATTTTATTATTTAATAATTTTATCAGTAGGCCCACATGATTAAAAAAAAAACACTATCAATAACTTTATATCAATAACTTTATATCAATAACACACACACACGTATATCAATTATATCTTTAACTGAGTTCATATCTGAACTAACCCAATTAAAACATAGCTATTTATTTTTAAATATGTAAAAAAAAACATAAAATTATTGATAGTGTTTTTTTTAATCGTGTGGGACTACTGATAAAATTATTAAATAATAAAATTATTGGTAGTGTTTTTTGTTTTTTTTAAAACGTGTATATATATATATATATATATATATATATATATAAAAACACACATCTACATACATACACATACATATATAGGGAGTTATAGGGCTTATAGGGAGTTCACACACAAGATGTATCCAGCTGCAGAGCAGTAGAGCCAGCCGCAGTTCTAGACCAGCAAATTCAGGCCAGCAGGTCCAAGACGCGTCCTTGTTTTAGACATACGGGAATGCTGTGCTTCCAAGTTGAAGACACTGGGGCAGCGTTTACATTCACTTACATTAACCATTAAACCATTTGGCTCAAACAAGGACGGATGGTGCGATCCGACACTGATGTTCCTTGAGCTTGAAGTTCACCTTTAATCTCTTATTTTTTCTGGGCTTTGTTACCATTCATATTATCCATCTCTTTGATTTGTCATCAATTTTCCTTCTGCGGCCACATCCAGGGAGGTTGGCTACAGTCCCATGGATCTTAAATTTGTGAATAATATGTGCAATTGTAGTCACAGGAACATCAGGCTGCTTGGAGATCGTATAACCTTTACCTTTAACATGCTCGTCTATAATTGTTTTTCTAATCTTCTGAGTCTTCTCTTCTCTTCTCTTCCTCCTCTTCTCTTCCTCCTCTTCTCTTCCTCCTCTTCTCTTCTCTTCTCTTCTCTTCTCTTCCTCCTCTTCCTCCTCTTCCTCCTCTTCCTCCTCTTCCTCCTCTTCCTCTGGTCCATGTTGAGTGTGGTACACACCATGTCACCAAACAGCACAGTGACTACCTGTAGCCCTATATACAGGCCCACTGACTGATTACGAGATTGTGGACACCTGTGATGCTAATTAGAGGACACACCTTGATTTGACATGTCCCTTTTATTATTATTTTCAGGAGTAGCATAATTTCTGTCCGGGCCTGTTTCATGAGTTTACTTTTTAAAATAATTCTGTTGAATCATGGTTCAAAATCAATGTCAGATCATTTGTTAATTTTCATAGAATTTTTATTTTATTATTACTTTTGTCAGATTCAAGTAATTTTTCTTTCATTAACCGAGGGGTACCAACAGTTACAGTGCCGGTAGTATTTATTGACTTTACTGAGTATTTAGGGACTCTCAGGCGTTGTTAGGACCTGTTGTGAATGATCAGTAATACAGATAAACGCTATCAGAAATCACTAAAGAGGTTATTAATTAGGAGAAAGAGTACTGCCTATTGATTCTGAACCCTTATAGCCAAGCCTAAAACCAAATTTCTATATAAAATCATTTATCATTTACATTATATGATGTCAGTATAAAGCCATATTGATTATTTAAGGCAATTTAATTAATTCTATCATTTAATTAATTAAGCCTATCATTTACAGTCACAGATGGGCTGTATCTGATGTCACTTGGGACAGTACTCCAAATCGGGACGCAGGGGCTCTAAGGGGCTCGGAGGGGGTTGTGAGATCAAATCTCAAGCCAGGGCGCTTTGCCGTCAGCAGCCGGAGCCTGAAAGAGCACAATAGGCCGATGTTGATCCCGCCGCTTTCCTCTGAGCGTGTCGGCTGCCTGGCGATGCCACATCAGCAGCATTTCAAAAAGAGGCGGTGACTGGCTTCACATATATCGAAGGATACATAAATTACATATATCGAAGGATACATAAATTTCGGGCAGTGGTGGCTCAGCAGTTAGAGCTCCGGGATATCGATAACAGGGTTGTGGGTTCGATTCCCGGGCTCGGCAAGCTGCCACTGTTGGGCCCTTGAGCAAGGCCCTTTACCCTCTCTGCTCCCCGGGCGCTGGAGTTGGCTGCCCACCGCTCTGGGTGTGTGTGTACTCACTGCCCCTAACACATGTGTGTGTGTGAGTGTGTGTTCACTACCAGATGGGTTAAATGCGGAGGACACATTGTCCACACTGTACAGTGACAAATACGTGCACCTTTAATGTGTTTAATGTCGAGCACAGGTGGGTTAGAGCGGTCAGAGCTCTGGGCTTTTGATGACAGGGTTGTAGGTTCGATACCCGGGCTCGGCAAGCTGCCACTGTTAGGCCCTTGAGCAAGGCCCTTCACACTCTCTGCTCCCCGGGAGCTGGAGTTGGCTGTCCACCGCTCTGGGTGTGTGTGTGTGCTCACTGCCCCTAGTTAACTAGTGTATGTGTGTGTGTGTGTGGGGGGGGTGGGTTTACTACCACGGATGGGTAAAATGCGGAGGACACACCTCACCTTTAATTGTCAGTACCAGATTGGGAGAAAAAGGGTAAATGTGATCATTTATTAACCCCTTAATGCTCCAAGGCTTCTTACACACTGAGGCGTATTACTGAGTAACTACAGGGACCTCTAGGGTCAAATGGGACAAACTGCTGGGGCTGTTCTCTGGTAGTAGAGGTTAGTATTAACACTTTTGGCCCAGTCCATAGGCTTTTAAGGGGTAAGAAATAACAACACAGACTTTAAAGATCTTGAGGGGGCATACATCCAAAGCATGTCCACAACATAAGCAGGTTCAAGTCCCTATAAACTTAAAAAAACACCAATACCATTTTATATCGGACTGTACTGGGAGCCAGTACCACGATTTTAAAACTGGGGTACGGTGCTCTTTTTTCTTTGTATCAGTTAACATTCTGGCTGCGGCGAATATTTAGCTCCACTCTCTCTCCCTCCTGTCTATGTATATTCGGTATTTTGTGTATATTTTGTGTGTATTTTGTATTTATTTAATATAATTTTTATATAACTTTATTTGAATATGTTTAGTATGTATACAGTTTGTCCTCCTGTAGAGCATCAACCTGAGCCTCACCACAAGCATTTCAATGCATAAATGTCCTGACATGTTGTGCAGATGACAAATAAACTTGAAACTATGAAAACTTTAACTATATCTTAGACATGAGGAAGTGACAAACAGCAAAGCCGCTACTGTCTCTTCAGATAGCCAACAACGCATCGCACTGAGAGGACACAGAGAGGACAGCAGTCCTATCCGGTAAGACTTGAAAATAATCATAAAAAAATAATCATAGTTTTCTTGTTACAGGGCTTAATGCCAAACCTGCACTATTAAGAGTAGTATATAGTATACGCATAGTATTAGTGTGAATGAGCAATTGGGACGCAGCCAGCATTTCAGTTTCATTGTAAGGCAAAATAACAGGGTTGTAAATTTTGGCACGCTTACCATTCATACATCAAATAACAACTTAAAATAGTCAATAAAGCAAATGTATGGCACCTTAAAACACCAAGGTGTTACAGCAAGAGGTTCTGTTTGGTAGTGCCTGGTGATAATCTCATCACCATGTGGTCTCATGTGGTCAGCCCTCAGAAGTGCAGCAGGCCGGTCAAGACTGGAAGCGTTTCAGAAGGGCAGTTTAGAAGCTGCTGCCCTCTGCTGCTGTAACATAGCATGTGTCTGCAGCCTTGAATGCCTTCAGTAGTGAACTATTTACTCCCTGTGAAACTAAACACTTGACTGTAAGTCGTTAAATGTAGAAATATGTAAGTAGAGTATGACTGAGGAGTGCAGGGAAGGATAATTTACCATTTAGATTTTTTTACAAAATACAAAATACAAAATGATTAGACTGAGAGACAAACAAACAAACACACAGACAGATAGAAAGCTAGAGTAACACAAATAAAAAATAAAAAATAAAAAAACAAAATAATAGTGTTTTATTACCATCATTTTTATATTATCGTGATAATACTCATGTATTATCATGTTATTATAACCTTATATAATAATATTATACGCTTTGCACGTTTTATCGTCTTTATTTACACCTTATTATCATAATTTATTCAAATTTATTCAGGGTTTTGATGGGAGGAGACGCGTCGTTTTGTTCCACCTGTATTCAGACAAATCCCGCCCTCCTTCGCTACGATTGGCTTATCTCGTCGGCGGGTCGTTGCGAGGCTGAACTAGCGGCCAATCCGAGCGCAGGAGGGGCGGGAGCTTCCCGAATACGGGTGTTATTAGAAAAACCCCGCCGTACAGAAAAGCGGCGGAGTGTCCAGTTTCATTCTCAGAGCTGAACCGACTGCAGAGTGAAACACGTGGAAACGCTCTGAATACGCTCACTTTACAGCAGTTTATCGATCAATTCCGTTTCGTGTTTCGACGAAACACCACGCAGCCATGGTGAAGCTTGCGAAGGTGAGTTTTAATCTGTTTTAGTGTGTAGTTTAACAATGCTTTATTTATTTTTGTATTATATTAGCTATCTAAATCCGTATCCAGCTTTTACTGCACCGTATCAGCTTTACTTGATCATTTATTAAGCTTTATGGTTAAATATGCAGTGTTTTTCTAATCGTGGCATTGTAAAATGTGCCGTGTTTTTTATATATATATATATATATTTATATAAAAATAAATAAATACGCGGTGTAAATCTAATACAGTGCGTAAAATGGAGGCTGGAGGGTGGAAATGGCCTTCCCCCTCAACCCGCTGCTACGTTTCGATTCAGAGCTCATTTAAATTCGCCTAATTTAGCGAAGTAAATGTAATTTTGTATAGAAGATTAGCCTGTTATAATTTTACAGCGCTTATAATGTCTTTAATTTCTTTAAAAAGTCTCTTACAGTGTGGCGAAGCAACACGCAGCTGCCCGGAGATTAGTACGCTAGCGTGGACGCTAGTTAGCATTAGCTAGTTAGCATTAGCTACGAGCAGCCCGGGATTTTTATTATTATTGTTTATCTGGTTATTCGCTCGTTTTGTCTGGTTTAGTTAGAATTAGTATAAATAACTAGAAAAACGTTCAATATGTTAGCTGTTAGGAGTTTTAGAGGAGGTTTGTGCGTGTGTTATAAGCCGCGCAGGCTAGTCGGCTAATAAAGGCCGCGGTGTTTCAGCGGGGTTGGGTTAGCTAGCTTAGCCGCGCTAGCCGCTAGCTAGCTCCAACACGAGGCCGCGGGCTGGTGCTCCCCACGTGGGTTCGTCCTCCTCACACGTGGCTTTTAGACGCGACCATTATGTTTAGAGTCGCTGGAGATTTGTTGGACTAATCAATGGGGTTAAATGTGGTTAAACACATTGCAACATGCGTTTTATTTGATTATTTAGCCATTTATTTTAGTTTCTGTCCAGAATAATGAACTTTTCTGTAAAGGTGTTAATGACCAGTCTAGTGACCCATTTTGTTGATCTGAGATTGGGGTGCTCTTAAACAGCATTTCCAGCAAAGCATACCCTTTATCTCCTCTATAGATGCTTTAAAGAAGCTGCTTGAGAAAATAAAATTGTGCATGAGAAAAATGACACATCTGCTACTTAATGGCCAAAAACAGTGTCTTAAATGTTCCTTTCCCAGCTAAGTATAGTCTGCAGATCCCCAAAACCTCTACAGGAGGGAGATTTTCCTGCACATTTTAGATGTTGGAGAAGATTCACCATATTTTATTCAATTAGCAATTCCTGGTTGTTTATTCAAATTAGTATAAAGAGACATTAATGTAAGACGTAAGGTAGAATGGCATTTTTCTGCATGCTGCCATGCTTTCAGGACCCAAAAGCTGCATATGGAAGTACAGAGCAAACTATACACCATATAATGTTCTGTGGAGTCCCTTACAAAGATTAAGTTTATAATAAAATGCAAATTAGTGTTTGTTTATTTATTGCAGAGATATTACAAATTGTTTTCTTTAACATTTTATTGCTAATTTGACCCTTTATCCTAAATTAATTTATAAATAATAATAAACCCTCAGCAGTGATCGCCTTATTTACCAAACTTTCCTGATTTGTTTTGCAGGCGGCCAAAAAAGAAGTGCCCCAGAAGAAAAAGGCACCCCCACCTCCAAAAGAGGTTGAAGAGTCCAGTGAGGAGGAGGACAGCGATGAAGAGGAGGAGGAGGTGGGAGTTGTTGTTTTTTTGTTTTTTTTTAGTTACTTTTTTATTCTTTTAAAAGTTGTATTTTTATTTATGTTTGTAATTTATTATGTTGTATTTATTGTGTGCAGGCACCACCTGTCAAAGCTGTGCCCAAGAAAGCTGCAGCAGCCCCAGCGAAGGCAGTGAAAAATGGGAAAGTTGTTGCCAAAGAAGAAAGTGAAGATGATGACGATGATGAGGATGATGATGAATCAGGTTGGTGTTTCTATTCAGTTGGTTTGTATAGGTTATTTTAGATGCTTATGTAATTCTGCAGTAAATTCTCCGCAAGTCTGAACCTGCGCCTTATTTGACACTGTAGTGCTATGGAAGCCCATTGCTGCCCATGCTTGGTTTCTGGTAGTATGTCAGTTATGGCTAATGGTTTGAAATGGCCCCTTCAGATATTGACCCACAGCAATTGTTAAAATGACCTGTTTAATTGGAATTGCCATGACTGCACAGTTGTCTCTGTTGCCGGCCCTTATTTCAGGATACTTGAAAATTTACAGATGTCTGAAGTTTCGTTTTCTATTTTTTCCCCTCTTCACTACAGAAGAGGAGCCTCCTGCACCAAAGAAGGCCACCCCTGCTAAAGCAACTCCAGCAAAGGCCCCGGCCAAAGCGACACCTGCAAAGAAGGCCGCACCTGCTGAAGACGACGATGATGACGATGATGATGACGAAGGTGTGTAATAGTTTATGAAGGGTGTAGTTTTAACTGTATTTAAAAAGGAATGCTCACAAGCTTAAATATTTTAAGATTTAAAAGATTTCAGTGCAATGGGCTACAGTTGGCTTCAATGTGTCAACAGTATTATGGCCTAAATTTAAATGGGCTCCATATCCACAGTGTTCATTCAAACATATTATTCTCCTATAACCTTTGACTGTAAGTTTGTTTTTGGTCAAATTCCTCTAAACTGATGCACTGGTTTGCCAATAGATGATGAATCAGAAGAGGAAGAGGCCCCGCCCCCAAAGAAGGCAGCTGCCAAACCTGCAGCCAAGCCTGCAGCTAAAGCAGCTCCAGCAAAGGCTGCCAAAGAGGAGTCCGAAGATGATGATGAGGATGACGATGATGAGGAGGATGGTATGTGTATAGTTTGTGTTCACTTTGTGGGTGGTTTTTGGTGAGCCACAATAATTGTGCGCATATGATGAACTTTTAGGGACTTAATACTGAAACTCTTTGCTGATTCGTTAGCTCTGATGCGTGCTCTTCCTCATCCTTGCATCTTCTGTTGTCTGTGGATCACACCTTTTTAAATTCTTACTGCGGTTTTATTTCAGATTCAGAGGAGGAGGAAATGGACACCACACCTGCTCCTGCCAAATCCGCTGCAGCCAAAAAAGCTGGGATGGTAAAGGCCAAGGAAGAGGAGGAGGAGGATGATGAGGAGGAGGATGACGATGATGAAGACGATGAGGATGAAGACGAAGAGGAAGAAGGTGAGTGTTGAATGGCTTGGTTTGATTTAGTAGTTAAATTTGATTGCAGCGATGAGTGAGTTACAGGAGTGATCAATTTGGTGTCGTCTTTCCTCCCCAGCTCCTGTCACTCCAGGAAAGAGGAAAGCTGAGGATAAGAAGGAGAAAGGAACTCCCCCTGCCAAGAAAGCCAAGGCTGATGGAGAAAGTAAGATTTATGAGATGTTCTGGTGAACAACAGGAGACCATCTTTGGCCCAGTAGTTCCAAATCCCAGTCATACAGTTGGAGACTGTAGCCCATCTGGTGATGGTTTGTGTTAACCATCCTCCAGCCTTGTGGTGGAGACCTCCGCTACTGGAGTTGGATTCCTGCACAGTTTTGTGCTTTTCCTCCTCAAGCACACCTGTTAATGTGCTGTGCCTGATGCACCTGTGCCAGCTGATTAATTTGTGAGGAATCAGATGGTCTGCAGTCTGTAATTGTAAGCAATGCACCCAATTTTCCAAAATCACAAAGGACTTGATTATTCCTGATCTATCGGACAAGTCTAAAGTGTGCAGAGGAGGCTGTCCACTGGCTGCTTTGGGTTTTGTGCTAGCATGATGATCATAAGGGACTTAATACTGATGTATGATGTCACCTTTTGCAGTTCTGACTATTAGCACAGTTCTATAGCTTTTCTTTTGACCCTTCTGTGAGACCTGACCACTAATGCCAAGCTTTCACTTTCAGCTTTCAGTATCTTTGTGGGAAACCTGAACCCAGACAAAGATTACGATGAACTCAAGGACGCCATCACCAAGTTCTTCAAGAAGGAGAGTCTTGTGATTCAGGATGTCCGACTCGGCGGGTCCAAGTGAGTTGGATTAGGTTGGGGGGGGTGGGGGGGGTTGTAACTGTTGCTTATCAGATAGTTGTGCTTTGACCACCTGGGCCAGATTTAGGTAGTTTTGGTTGAGTTTGGTTAGTTAATTAAATTCACCTGTTAATCGCCAAGTTTAGTACATCTGTTGGAGCAGTTGGAAGCATCAACAAGGCTTAAATGTGATGGTGGCCCATTTTTCATAAAATCCTTGCAAAAACATGCCATTTGGATTCAGCCACAGATTGGAGGATTTGCACGGGCATGCCAGGGGCCGAAGCAAATTTCTGACTAGATAAATCATGTAAACGTGTCTTTGCAGGAAGTTTGGTTACGTCGACTTTGCCTCTGAAGAGGAGCTACAGAAAGCTCTCGCTCTGAATGGGAAGAAGTGTTTAGGCCAGGCGCTGAAACTGGACAGAGCAAGGAGCAAAGAGAACTCTCAGGAAAACAAGAAAGGTAAGGTCTCAAACCCTGTAGATATTTAACATGATTCCCAGATATGATGACACTTTCTTTCACCTGATCCATGTGAGGGTTTGAAAAGATAGTCAAGTACTGATTGGGCTGAACTGTCTGTAAAATTTGAAGATTTGGTGAAAGCAACAGGTGGCATCATTGTTTCTGTATGGTTTTTGCAGAGAAAGACGCCCGGACACTGTTCGTGAAGAATCTGCCGTACTCCATAACACAGGATGAGCTGAGGGAGATCTTTGATCAGGCAATAGATATCAGGATACCCCTTGGACACAATGGTTCTGGCAGAGGGTAAGATTTGATCTATTTAAGCCATTTGTTTTTGTTAATGTGTTTATCAAACAAATCAGGGGACTTAACCAATCAACCTCTTGTTCCTGACAGGATTGCATACATAGAGTTCAAGACCGAGGCAATCGCAGAGAAGATGTTGGAGGAAACACAGGGTTCTGACGTTCAGGGTCGTTCCATTATGGTGGACTTCACAGGAGCAAAAAGTCAGCAGCAGCAGCAACAGCAGGGTGGCCGAGGTGGAGGTGAGGCATGCAAAAACCCACTATAGGGGAACAGATCACCTGGCCAGAAAGGATGACAGTTTTTTTTATGCCTGAAATTCCGTGTGGTTCCTCAAGATAGTCAAGTACTGATCTGGCTCAGAAACCAGTGGAATGACTTTTGGTTACAATACAGGTGTAACTAACTAATTTCTTTTCTTTCCCTTCTCTCTTTTTAGCTTCTTCACATGTGAACAAGGTGATTGTTGTAAATAATTTAGCCTTCAGTGCCACAGAAGACTCTCTCCAGGGCGTGTTTGAAAAAGCAGTCTCCATCAGAATACCACAGAACAACGGCCGGCCTAAAGGGTGAGTCCAAGTTGAGCTAGCTATGCAACACTCCTTCAGCTTGTCAGCCTGGGTTACTGTTCCTAAATGCTAAGTGTTTAAGGGAATTTGTAACTTCAGGGGAAAAAAATCCATTGAAGGAAACAGATTTGTCTGTGGGAAGCGGGAAGTCCAAAGTAATCCTTCTTAGAAGTGTGCAAGATTCCAAATTTTATGATTGTACATCTTTAAGGAACTACTGTTTTGGGCAAGAAACACGAGTGCACATTACTGAGTATTAATGTCCTAAATCAGTGAAGGCTGCAGAAGATTAACACGTGTGCTCCTTTTCAGGTACGCCTTTGTGGAGTTTGAGGGCACAGATGACGCCAAGGAAGCAATGGACTCCTGCAACAACACAGAAATCGAGGGCAGGACGGTTAGGCTGGAGTACAGCCAGGGCAGAGGAGAGGGTGGTGGTGGAAAAGGCGCTTCAGGTAAGGCGCAGCTTATGTGAACCCCTTGGATAATGGCTTCCACCCTTTATTACTTGTTTAATCAAATAGCTGGGACCTTTTTTTTGGAATCTAAGGTTTTCAGTTTTGACGCAACTGCGGTACTAACTACTTTAGTTTGTGAATTTATGAACGGTTTCTCTTGTATATGAATTTTCTTGCAGGCCCCACAAAAACCCTGTTCATTAAAGGTCTATCAGAGGACACTACAGAGCAGACACTGAGGGACTCTTTCGAAGGGGCCACTGCTGCCAGAATAGCTACAGATAAAGAAACTGGATCCTCTAAAGGGTAATTATCGTTTGGCTCATAGATTCCTAACTGATTTTATACTATGCACTAACCCTAGGTCTTTAGTCTTTTAGTAGATTTGTGCTTGTAAAAACTATTGGGTGCACTGAGCAGTGTTAAGGGTCTGGACTTAAATTAACCAAGTTAACCATTTTATGCACAACCAGATTATTTTATTATAGTGCACCAGTCAAACGTTTGGGCTCCAAATTGAAGGCCTAAGTTGTAGGACTATAGCTGTGAGGGTGGAAATGCCCCTCAAACTATGCAGCTAAAATGTTAATCTACATTAATACATAAACACCTAGCAAAACGGGCTTTATGACTGTCAGCTCCTTACAGTTTGGCCCCAAATGTCCCTTAAAATCAGGACAAATTCAAACTGTCCAAATAATTTTGACTGGTATCCTACATTCATATTTATTGACACTGAATAATCAATATGGAGTCATTCAATGTTCCCTGCTTAAACTCCAGTAGGATTTTTTTTTTTTTTTCTTTCTTCCATTTCCTCCCTCTTCTCATGAGCTCCTCTCTGTCTATCCAGTGACGGTGCACGGATTCGCACGAGAAGTAGAGTATCAATCACAGTAAAACGGGTCTCTCCCCTGTTATGGGAGTTGCCTATGTCTGATGTGAGACAGCTGACATTAACTTGTCATGTTGAGTGTTGTCTGTAGTGAAATGGTGACATAACAGAACTCTTGTTTTCTCCAGGTTTGGTTTTGTAGACTTCGACAATGAGGACGACTGCAAAGCTGCCAAAGAGGCCATGGACGATGGAGAGATCGACGGAAACAAAGTGACACTGGACTACGCCAGGCCGAAGGGCGAGGGAGGCCGCGGCGGGGGCCGTGGTGGGTTCGGAGGTGGGTTCGGAGGCGGGTTTGGCGGCAGAGGAGGAGGACGGGGAGGTTTCGGCCGAGGCGGCGGATTCAGGGGAGGTAGAGGAGGACGAGGAGGCGGAGGACACCGTGGAGGCGGACGGGGAGGTTTCAGAGGTGAGACTGAGACATTGAAACTATATGGATAAGCCTGGTTGGGTGAGGGTTAAGTTTGGCACCAGGGCTGAAGGTTGGATGTTAACGTGTTGAAATTCCCCTCTGTTTTCCAGGTGGCAGAGGTGGTGGAGGATTCGGGAAGCCACAAGGAAAGAAGATTAAGTTTGATGATTAAGCCTGTCTTTTGTATTTCTATTTGAATGGACTTCACCCCTTTTTCCACCCCTCGCGCGTCTGCTCTGACTGAGCTCTTTGGACATTCCAGAAAGTGTGGAGTGTTGTTCCTGTGTGGATTTTCTGGCTCTTCTGCCCTCCTGTCTGAGATGTCCTCTGCACCCTCTGCGTATCTTCATGTTTTTCCCTTTGAGGGAGAAGTTGAAATGTGAATATCGCGAATAATGCTCTGTTGGTTTAGATTTTTTTTTTCCCCCCCATCCTTTTTATCTTTTGTTGTGTTTTTGTTAAAGTATCCTTAAATGGTTATTATTTTTTAGTTTGCTTTGAGTGCGTGTTTTACCATAAATGTATAAAGCCTATTGTAATGAATTAATTTTTTACCCAAATGGTTTTGGGTATTTAGACTCTGTTCAGCTGGTGTACTGTCTTTTTAAACATCGCCTCTGGAGAAGAAATCGGTTTAAGAAAGCTCGGCGTTTGGTCTATATGTAACTGCATTGAAGAACTTTCATGTCAGTAATTTTCACGAATGTTGGAAGACGAAGAAACTTACAAATTTTGAATAAACTAATGATTTGTAAAGTAGTAAACGTCCTGTCGTTTATTAGGTTGCAGAGTGATTTAGTCTCTCTTCAGGCACCTTTTTAAAAAGTACGGTTCACTTCACCTGCTACTGTAAAACCTGCTGCTGCAGCCATGTGCTGGAATGGTGAAGTCCAAGGAAGAGGAAGGTAACACTTGCCTGCTTGGTGGTGAGTGCTTCTGTGTATTTGACATTTAAAAAATGTATATATTGAATCTTCAAGAATTTGGGTCAATTTGTGTAGGTTTTAGATGTTTTTATTACCTCTGCAATTTTGGTTGAGATTCTGAAGAATGGCAATGATTGAATCAAGATTGAGTTTGTTTATTTAATGTTTTTAATGAATTTAATGTTTTAACAGGCGTGGATTTTAATGTCTTTACCCTCATGCTAGGAATGGGGAGCGTGGTGTCCATGGGCTGCTTCTCCTTTTCTGCTTAAGATGAGCTGAGTCAGGCGCTGAAACTGGAGGTAGATGCAAAGGTAAGATTTTTATTAATCTAATTTAATAAACTGCTTTATTTTGTATGAATTGTGTTCAAACATTCACACATTTTGTTCCTGACAGAATCTCATACAGAGTTCAAGACTGAGGCGATCAGATGTTGGAAGAAACGCAGACTTGTGCCATTCAGGATCTCACCGTTATGGGGAAACTTCCTGGGAGCGAGAACCCACCAGGTGAGGCATCTTTAAAAACCCACTAATGGGCAGACAGATCACCTGGTCAGAAAGGATGACACCTTTTATACCTGAAATTCCGTGTGGTTCCTCAAGATAGTCAAGTACTGATCTGGCTCAGAAACCAGTGAGATGATTGTGACACTATGGGCATGACTAACTTTGTTTGTTTTGTCTTTTTTAGAGAGAACGACACTCCGAAGAATCTGCTGTACTCCATAACAGGGTGAGCTGAGGAAGGTCTGTTATGGTGGAAGTCACAGGACCAAGAGGCTGCCAGGTGAGACACACAGAAACCCACTAAGGGGAGGGGGACAGGTCACCTGGCCAGAAAGGATGACTACTTTTTTTATACCTGAAATTCCGTGTGGTTCCTCAAGATAGTCAAGTACTGATCTGGCACAGAAATCGGGGGATGATATTTAGTTACAATACAGGCGTGACTAACTTCCTTCTGCTCTTTCCCACCTTCTCCTTAGGTTCTTCACATGCCAACAAGCTGTTCATAGATATGGTGGACTTCACAGGACCGAGAAGCTAGCAGGTAAGAGCACAGAAACCCACTAAGGGGGTTTCAGATCACCTGGCCAGAAAGGATGACAACTTTTATACCTGAAATTCCGTGTGGTTCCTCAAGATAGTCAAGTACTGATCTGGCGCAGAAGCCAGTGGGGGTTAATGGTTAGTTATAGTACAGGCATGACTAACTTCCTTCTGCCTTTCTTTCTCTCTTTAGCTGCTTCAGATGTGACCGAGCTATTTGTAGCAGTACCACAGGAGAAACCGCCGCCAGCAGCAGCAAAAACGGGTAAGTCACAGAAACTCACTCTTAAGAGATCAGATCACCTGGCCAGAAAGGATGACTACATTTTATACCTGAAATTCCGTGTGGTTCCTCAAGATAGTCAAGTACTGATCTGGTGCAGAAACCAGTGGGATGATTTGATTGACTCTATGGGCATGACTAACTTCTGCTTTTCTTTCTCTCTTTATGTTCTTATGTGAACGAGCAGCTTGTAGCCTCCAGTGCCACTGAAGACTCTCCCTGGAGTGTGTTTAGGAAAGGCGGTCCCACCAGAATATCACACGATGGCAGTGCTAAAGGGTGAGTCCGGCTTCATTTTGGGGGAAGTCTTTGGACAGATCAGTGACTATTGAAGACTATGATATTAGACTCATCAGATGATGTAAAGGTTTCTTACCTGACTGTTACGCTTGGTAAGCAGAAGCCTTGAAGGGCCTTAAACCTATTAAAATCATTTCATACCTACACAATCACATCTTCCTGTCAGGCAGCGTGAACAGCAACTCCTGTTGCTTACTGATCAACCAGATCCAATAGAATAACGGTGTTGAGGGTCTAGCTTGATGATCTCTGGAGAAAAGGGGGACTTCTATAGCACTGCTGTCCAATAAGTAACATGTACCCCATTTCTGTCTGCTTTTAGGATTCTCCATCGTTTGACGCTTGCGGTCATTCCATTATGGTGGATTTCACTGGAGCGGAAGCCGCTGGCAGCAGGTGAGTCACACACAAACCCACTGCAAGGGAATGGGGACAGATCACCTGGCCAGAAAGGATGACCCCTTTTATACCTGAAATTCCGTGTGGTTCCTCAAGATAGTCAAGTACTGATCTGGTGCAGAAACCAGTGGGGGATAATGGTTAGTTACGAGACAGGCATGACTAACGTCCTTCTGCCTTTCTTTCTCTCTCTAGCGGCTTCAGAATTGACCAAGATATTTGTAGCAGTACCACAGGAGAAACCACCAGCAGCAGCAAAACCAGGTGAGTCACAGAAACCCATTGTAATGGAACAGATCACCTGGCCAGAAAGGATGACAACTTTTATACCTGAAATTCCGTGTGGTTCCTCAAGATAGTCAAGTACTGATCTGGCGCAGAAGCCAGTGGGGGATAATGGTTAGTTACGAGACAGGCATGACTAACGTCCTTCTGCCTTTCTTTCTCTTTCTAGCGGCTTCAGAATTGACCAAGATATTTGTAGCAATGCCACAGGAGAAGCCACCGGCGGCAGCAAAACCAGGTGAGTCACAGAAACCCACTGAAAGGGAACAGCTTACCTGGCCAGAAAGGATGACAACTTTTTATACCTGAAATTCCGTGTGGTTCCTCAAGATAGTCAAGTACTGATCTGGCACAAAAACCAGTGGTATAATCATTTTGTGACTCTATGGGCATGACTAACTTTCTGATGCTTTCTCTCTGTAGGTTCTTGTGTGAATGGGCAGAATACCACAGATCAATGGCTAGGCTGACTGGTGAGTCCGGTTTCAGTCCTGTTCCACAAAAGTGACTTAATTGAAGAGACCTTGATGAATCTGTGTAATTGCTGACTTTAACAATTCTAGTTTGGCCAAAAAAAAGTTATTAAATTGAATCCCTAAAATGTCTGCAGCTGCATCGCCATGGACACAAACTCTTTTTGCTTATTACTCTTTGTGCATGAATATAGATGGTTCCTTTTAACATGATGCCCAGATATGATGACCCTTTCTTTCACCTGATCCATGTGAGGGTTTGAAAAGATAGTCAAGTACTGATTGGGCTTAACTGTCGATTTGTGAAATTGTTGATTTGGAAAAAACGGGTGGCTTAACTTTATTTCTCTATGTTTTTGCAGAAAAAGAGGCTCGGACACAGTTTGTGAAGAATCTGCTGAACTCCTCTGTAACACCGGACGAGCTGAGGGCAGTGTTTTGTTAATGTATATAAAATGAATATTGGAATACAAAAGTTACAAATTTGGAATAAAATGATTATTTGTAAAGTTGAGCGTTTCTGTCATCTTATAAATAAGATGGGTTTGTTTCACTTGACTGCTTATCCAGTTACCTTCTCCTTATTTACATATCTCCTCCTACTGTTTTTTAGCCCTGCCCACTCATACAACAGTTCTAAGGAGTTTCAGGCTGCTTTTTGAATGGGGCAAACACTGGGCAGCCAATCAGAACCGAGCTTATTTATCTTGTGTTAATCTTAAAGGTGCTGTGAGTGACTCCTTTGATGGGTGTGTAAAGTCCATTTGGAGGCAGATGTGTATAAAATGCATTTATTCATGAATATCTACAGTGTGTCCAATCTGAAGTCCTCCATTCACAAACACTGCAGGGCTGAGAAGCTGCATGCGGTTCCGTCTGGGCAGGTGCACACCTTTCCAAAGCGTGCTCCTTTACGGACTGCGCACTGCTCTCCGGCTTCACACTGAACACAAAACGGGCAGAAGGGCATAAATGTGTGTGTATGCTGTTCAGTAGTCCTAAAATTTCTTACATTACAGATGACCCTGAAGACAAATAGAACTGGCCTATGGTACTCGTACCCAATGCCAAATGTGGGCTAGAGGGGCCCAGGGGGGCAGGCCTCAAATTATACTCAGTGTTCCAACATCTAGTGTAAAACCTTTAAAGAATAGTAGAGGCTGTTAATGCAGCAAATTAACTCACTGAATGCACCCAGCCCAGCCTCTTCTCAGTGGATGGGATTTGCTTGTTCCTCAGTTTTTCAAGGACCTCCTGAAGAGCATCAATCTGTAAAACATGAGACGAGAATGTAACCTGTCTGGAGCTGAACATGCACTGCATGTCCAAATGTTTGTGGACACCCCTTCTAGTTGCACCCATTGCTGAGACTGATGTGCAAAAGCGCACACAGCTAGTTTAGTCCCTACAGAGAGAAACTGCCAATAGAATAGGACACTGGAGCAAATGAACATAACCCTATTGACACCATAATGCCTAATGCCGACGTGGGCTAGAGGGGTATAAAGCCCTCCCCCATTGAGCTGTGGAGCAGTGGAAGAACGGTGTTCTCTGGAATGATTTGAGCTCCATCCAGTACTTTCGAGATGAGTTAAGGTGGGGTGATAATCATCCAATATCCTGACCTCCCTAACGTTCTTTTTGCTGAATACAATCAAATTCTCACAGCAATGCTTCAAAATCTAGTAGAAAGCCTTCATCTCTGTACAGTATATACAGATACAACAAAAACAGGCAATTAAGACAATGAACAAACCAATGTCCCAATACTTTCGTCCATACAGTGCGGTAAGGTCTAATCCCCTTTTACAAAAAGTCCTGCTGTTTTATTTACCATAATGTAATTATTAAAGGATTGCTTTGGCAATTTTTCAACCGTATCTTTATCTGCTACGTCTGGACCATGTGATCAGTGGTCAGTTTGTGGTCTGTGTGGGTGATGTGAAGCAGGTGGGCTTTGTAAACAGCCTTGCAGTTAAAGTCTGTTTAAAATTTAGGCATCACGCATGCACCCCGTAAAAATCCTTGGTACCCCACCACTAGGGCCACTTGCCACAGTTTCAATATGGATGAGTTAGAAGCATCGGCCCACTGACTTCCATTATAGGTGGACAGGTTTTTGTCTCTTTTCTAAGTTCTGGCTAATATGGTGAGATTTGTCTCAGTGGTGAAGTGGAGACGCACACTACAGACACAGCAAGTAGAGACTGGGTTAAAAAACGACTCCTATAAAACTACACTAACATAAAACTGTATCAAAGGATTCTTACCAGCTCTTTCTCCTCTTCTGCCGAACGAACCTCCACGAAATCATTACAGTTAACCGACCAAACCAAGATATAGCAAGTGAGCGTTAGCAGCAGGAGACGCTCGCTCACCATGGTGCCCAGGACTCGGGTTTCTCTCGATAGCCTCGGGTTGTCGTGCAGAATGTAACGTTGAGTGAAAATGGCCACCTCCAACTTTTATAGACCTGTCTATGACATCAGTTCACTAACAAATTCATGAGAAGGGCCAGAACTGGGTTAGATGGACACGGTTGGGTCATGAACTCATCTGCACACATCCGTCTCCGCAGGGCAAACAATAGTGGCCTTTTACAGGCCACACACTTTCACTATTCCAACCGTTCATTCATCTTCTTTTTTAGCCACTGGATGTCACAGAGGTAAGACCAGACTGACCTGTGAGCGTCAAATATGACCTTTCAATTTTAAGCCATGCTTGTACAAATGACCGCTGCGTGGCTTTGAACATTTCCTATCAATTTTATTTCTGGTGCAAACAGATCGGTTTCATTACCGGTAGCTCGCCTTATGGTGGAGTTACATTTGAGGAAATTCATGTCGTGTAAGCTGATTTTATATGTCATATAATCCATTCCTGCTTTTAGGGGTTTGTTTCGTTTGATTCTGTGTAGAATCTCAGGTGTCAGTCTGTGCTACCATAGTGTATCTTCATTTATACAGCTGCCTAAATAAACCACAGGTAGCATATATTAATAGAAATATCACAGAATACTTCCAGCAGAAATATAGGAATGATATTTGGGTAGCATAAATCACTATAACAGGTTAAATATAAGGTAATTAAGGTGACGTGAGAATCATTTTTTGTGTATTTTTAAATTGGAATCATAATTTACACTTTTTGTAACGCTCAAGCTAATATTAGCAGCAAGCGCAGACTGTCTGATGTGACAGGATAATCATGAAAAACACATGAAAACATTAAAAAATGTGCAAAGCCGCTAAGTAGGACATATGGAGGCTAGCCCACCCCCAAATTTACATTTATGGCATTTAGCTGATGCTCTTATCCAGAGCGACTTACAAGGTTACTCCTATTACAGAATTGGGCCAATGTAGTGTTAGGAGTCTTGCCCATAGACTCGTATTGGTGTAGCGCAGCATAGTCACCCAGACCGGGAATCCCCAGTCTCCCACACGGTGTGATAGCTCAGTGGCAGGTAGTGGTGTTATCTGTTGCGCCACACCAACCATTGAATCCTCTGTGCCCCTGTTTCAGCATATTTTGAGGGGTAAAGGATTCAATTGGCTCAAGCTTTTAGCCTACATCCTATCGCAGCTTCAGCAGGTGCAGACTGTTGAGCCTATGCTAGATTATAGTCCACTAAAACCTAAGGCCTAATGACTCCAGTGGCAATGGTCTAACCCTGATCTGTACTGTAAACTATTATAACTTCAGGTCAGCTTGAGCCGGCATTACAATTCAAATCCAATGGACATGATTGATCAGATGCAGTCAATCATTTAAGACACGTTTGGTATCTGAGCAAGCTTGTGCTTCTTTAGTTTTTTAGTTTACATAAGTTAAGATAAGATAATCCTTCGTTAGTCCCACAGTGGAGAGACATTTGAGAGTTCTTTAGCTAGGCGTCCTAAAAACGTCCCTCACTCCGTCTTCGTTTTCAGGTCTTCATTTGTTTGGGGCAGACAAATCGATGTGGGTCAGAACACAGTAGGACTTACCTTAGTCTATGAGCCTGTTTACACAAATGGCATAAAAACTTGCTTCTGTTCACTCGTCACTAAAATGCGTGCCCAGTGTGAACACAAAAGCTAATCAACACGTACGAAATTTCCATTTTACCTTCTGTGACTGATGGTTTCTCATCAAGGGTCAAGTTCAGTGCTTTTGAGGAATGATAAACAGTGGAAAATTGATGCTTGAGTAATAAACCACTGTTAATCTATCGAAATACGTCGGTTTAGGCCAAGTCCTGGGTCTGCAGAAGCTGAATGAGTTGTATTCGCTTTTATTTAGACAAGCTTAATAAAACACCACATATTACTGTAATATTATGAGTAATGTGTAAGTAAGGATATGACAACAATACTTTATTCACCATTCCATAAAAGAATGAATCTGACACTGGACCATGAACCACCTGCAGATTCTGGGTGTATTACACTGACTCTGTTTCTGTGTTGTTCGAGGAAGGTGGAGGAGGAGGAGGAGGAGTAGGGTTGGCAATGACTGGGTTGAACTCCTTCCAGGGTTTGCTGGGGCAGGAGGGGGGAGCCGTGGGGGCGGCTGTGGGCTCCTGGCGGGGTTTTGGTGGGGGAACTGTACGCGGAGCTGGTACTGGAGCTTCGGCGGTGGGTGCTTTGCCTTCTTGGGATTCCTCTGAGGATTCGTCCTTCTTGGGTGGCTTAACTGGAGTCACTACCTCAAAGTTGTGGATGTTTCTCAGGGGAGACCAGCCAGGTGGACGTCTCCTCACGGAAAATCCCTGAAAGGAACATATGATCATTGGGGTATTTAGCATTATGATGGTTTGGTGAAAATCCAAGAAATGTTTGGTGTGTTTACTTAGAAGGCTCGTGTAGCTGAAAGGTAAAAGGGAAGCTTGACACCCCACCAATTAGCATCTAGCAAAGTGCATCCAATCTAAAGGCCCTTCAGCTGTACCGGACATTCACAGTGGGCAATGCTGTGCCTCCTGCATGACTACACAGGCTCCACATTTCCTGTATTAAGAACGTGGCTGCATCCCAATTTGCTCACTATACACTATTACTATAAGGTCTAGACTATGTGCTAATCTGAATAGATTTAGGTTTGACTGGTTTGCATTTAAATAAATTATGCAGGAAGTGGTAAAGTGTTGCTATGCCAACATGCAATGTCACTGCAAGTTCTCCTGCTGCCGTCGCCGCCGCACTTCACTGCTTGGTTGTAGTACAGTAATCAGAACGCAATTGGGACGCATCCCACGTCTGACACAGAAAATCTCTGACTGTACGCTGCATGTGTGAAGGGGCAACTGTGGACAACCACCCAACCATCCCAACTCATCCCTAACTCCTCCCTAACTCATCCCTGCAAAAGTGTTGGACGGAGCAGCACTATTATTCCAGAGAACACAGTTAGTTCCACTGCTCCACAGCTCAATGCCGGAGGGCTTCATACCCCTCTAGCCCACGCCTGGTATTAGGGATGGTGCCAATAGGTTCATGATCCAGAGAGTCCTATTCTATTGGCGGTATTCTCTACAGGGATTAGTCAAGCTGTGCAACTTTAAGTAGCTGAATGCTTTCATTAGAAGGGGTGTCCACAAACATTTGGGCATATGGTGTATATTAAAATATTAGCATGATTATTGTAAAGTAACTTTATATACTGATTATATGAGTATGCATGCCTCACCGTTGGGGGCAACGCTCCTGGTGCACACTGTACATGCGTCTCTGGCATCTCGTGCCTCCAGGGGGCGACATCAACAGTGGAGTTGCAGTTGATAAACACCTAGAGACAACACAGAAATAAGACACAGGATATTTTAGCGATGGTCTTCTAAGAAATATGTGAATTCTCATCTGAATTATTTAATTTAATAAATAATAATATTTATTTCTTCCTGAGAACCTCCATATATTGTTGCTGTTGGAGAAGAAACATCTCCAGAATAGCAACTC
Organism: Salminus brasiliensis; assembly: GCF_030463535.1. Taxonomy (NCBI): domain Eukaryota; kingdom Metazoa; phylum Chordata; class Actinopteri; order Characiformes; family Bryconidae; genus Salminus; species Salminus brasiliensis. Next base: position 5,824,925 of record NC_132894.1, on the reverse strand, counting down.
AACTTTCAATGGAAGTAATTTTGCAGCATTTCTATTGGTCCAGCAGCAAATTGTGACCCAATGTAAAGAATAACTGCCAGAATTACATACATCTGTAAATTTTATATGCACTGCATGGACAGGGAGTGAACCGTACATTGTAGAAACATCGAAAAAGTAGGTATACGCCATGAAACGGCCCTTAATGTAACACAGGGCTTTTTTTATCTGCATTTCCAGTCTTACCTTATCTTCATGATCAGGGTGGCATTCCTCAGTAACTTCTTTAAATTCTGATTTGGTGCAGTTACTTTTTTGCATGTCAAACCGCAAACGGTACCTGAACCCAGCAATCACCTGGAAATGCATGCACACACACACACACACACACACACACACACTTTCCCTTTACAGTAAACTTGGACCAAACTGTGTACACAATGAAGCAACTGCAGTCAATAAACAAATCTGTCAAAAGAATCAATCCTGATGAGCCTGAGACTAAAACCAACCCTAAACACAGAGTGTTCATCTTCACAGCTAAAACCAGCTAAAGTGTTCAGTGAAGCCAACCTGAGGCAGATTTACCATTCAGCTTCTTGATATCAGAAATTCACTGGGAACTAGTATGTTAATGCAGAATGATCATTGTAAAACAGCTTAAAGCTTTATAAGTAAAAATGTTCATCCCCACTTTAACTTTTTTACAAGTACAGTTAAAGTTAGAGAACATTTTATGAGCAGCACAGCGTTCATGTGGAATTTTAACATGTAAAACAAGTAACTGTCATTTTTGTAATGTGTATGTAATATATATATATATATACCAGTGAAAACTGAACTGAACTGAACAGAACTGAACTGAACAGAACTGAACAGAACAGAACTGAACAGAACTGAACTGAACTGAACTGAACTGAACAGAACTGAACTGAACTGAACTGAACTGAACAGAACTGAACAGAACTAAACAGAACAGAACTGAACTGAACTGAACTGAACTGAACAGAACTGAACTGAACTGAACTAAACTAAACTAAACTAAACTAAACTAAACTGAACTAAACTGAACTGAACTAAACTGAACTAAACTGAACTGAACTGGACTGAACTGAACTGAATTGAACTAAACTGAACTAAACTGAACTGAACTGAACTGAACTAAACTGAACTGAACTGAACTGAACTGAACTGAACTAAACTGAACTGAACTGAACTGAACTGAATTGAATTGAACTAAACTGAACTAAACTGAACTGAACTGAACTGAACTAAACTAAACTAAACTGAACTGAACTGAACTGAACTGAACTGAATTGAACTGAACTGAACTGAATTGAACTGAACTGAACTGAACTGAACTGAACTGAATTGAACTGAACTAAACTGAACTGAACTGAACTGAACTGAACATAACTAAACAGAACTGAACTGAACTGAACTGAACTAAACAGAACAGAACTGAACTGAACTGAACTGAACCGAACCGAACTGAATTTAACTGAATAGAAAAATGTTAACAGTGAAAGCTGAATTCTGACATTCTGTTACATATCAGCTGTAACTGTAAGTATGAGGAACATTTTCACTTGTTCAAACTGAATTTCTCATGTGGAAAATGACTTGCCTGCCTTGTTGCTGAGCCGACAGAGTTGAGGATGAAGAAGTGCATGTGGTTGTGCATCATGTTTGCTTTGGCCAGAGAATAACTCAAAGATTCTCTAAGATCCTCGCTCTCCACATCAAGCTTTATGGGGCAGCCCAAACATGTGGGAGCCCTGGTAGGTACTATAAGAAGCTGCACTGTGTAAAGAGTGGAAAAAACAACAACAACAATAATAATAATAATAACAATAATAATAACAACAACAACAACAACAATATAGCATCAAATAGCAATTCTCAGGGTCCAAGCACTTTCCAGTAACAGGCCCAATGTTTGGCATCATTGATATAGAGCTCCTTCTTTAGGCCCGTCCACCAGTCTTTGTGGTGGGTTTGGTAACAACTGGACATTAAATTCCCCTCATGGCTCTGCCATGTTGAAAATACATAGAAATCCAAATGACAGATTTCCCTTGGAATGTAATGCAACACGTTTGTAAAGTTGTTCAGACTAAGGTCTGTCTGTGGACACAGTGTGTTTATTTGAAATCACTTCAGAGAGTGTAGATGACTGAGATGGCGAGGAAAGGCAAAAACAACATAGTGTAATATATAATCTAATTAAAATTGCATTAGTACATTTGTAAACCTTGTTAATAAAGAATTATTATGAACTGAGTGTGGCGGATCAGCTTTTGGCCTGATCATATTATCATATACATACCCATACAGTCGTGTGAGATGACCTCAGTGGTTTGTTTGAGCAGGACGTTCGCATTACAGAAAAAGAGTGGCTAGGGAGTGAAAAAAAAAAAAAATAATAATACAATAATAATGTACAATACAATATTATATTATATATTACATGTTAACATTATTATTAGTAGTATTATTCATATTATTATTATTATTAAAACTTCAAAATAATAGAATTTATAACAGAGTTATACAAGAAAAAGTGCTTTAACCTCCTGGGTTAAACTCTTGGGAACCACCAGTGGTTAGCAATTTAGCAGTCTTAGCAATTTAGCAGCTGGTTTGCATAACTTTGCATGTAGTTACTGATTAGTAATCCTTACTGTGCAATAAAAACATAAGGGGTTCAATGTAGCTTAAAGTAGAAATATATATATATATATATATATATATATGGAGCTCCAAGGCTAATAAAGCCTATGTCCCCCCAAAATCATTATGTGACTCTAATGTAAATATAAATAAATGACCACAAATACATACTTTAGAGGGGTCCTGCAGGTAGTCACACTGATGCCACACTTTGTCTCCCTCTGCTGGACAGTCAGACACTCTCGCTGAGTAACGCACTGCCATCACTTCATCAGTTTCATTCTTGGTCTAGGATGGAGGAGAAGAAAAACAAGACCTGGATGTTGATTTTCTTAAAGAATGAACGTCCGTAAAATATAAACCACACCAAGCAAACCACACCAACTTCAAACCCACAACAGCACTCAGTCCAGCTGACCTTTGTAGCCTCCAGGACCTGATACAGAGCCAGCTGATCACTTCCAGCAAAGTCTTTGTTATGCTTTGTAAGGACCAGATCCACGACGTCCTGCACACTTTTATCATCGCACAGAAGCCTGGTCTCCTCCTGGCCTTGCGACCCGACGTAGAAAAGCCACGTCAGGGCCAAAAGAGCATGAATCCTGTCTCCGTTCATTCTTCCCGCCACATGGACGTCCCTGGAGCTGCTTCTGGGGAATGAAGAGGGGTCAGCACTGTCCCTTATGGACTCTCCACTGCGTTTAATGACTGACCGACCGTTATATAGCTAAAGAAACTCAGTCTACCTCCCCCGGCCTGAATAAACGGAGTCAATGCACTGAGGCGTGCAGTCTTCCACTGAATGCAATGCAAATGTTTACTCAGTTCCTCAACCCACGTTTTTTTTTTTTTTTTTTTTTTTTTTTAATCAATAGTGCCTCCCATTAGGGTTCAGAGTGCTGTCACATATTAAAGCGGTACTCTATTTCAGACCAGGTCTCTGGCAGAAGAAAAATAATTTAAAAAAAAACAATAACAAAACAAAAAAGAAGCAACTGAAGCAACTGCCCATAGAGTTCCATTAGAAGTGTGTTTGGAGTCAACAGGTTTTCTGTCCTTTTCTAAATTCTGGAAAGCACATTGAAATTATTCTCTGTGGTAATCGATCGTACACAGGAGCTGCAGCATATAGAGGCTACGTTGGAGATAGCTGAAGTACACCTTTAATATTACTATATGAATATAACTAGTGCAAGTGATGATTATTTGCTGATATCTTTTCTTTTTTAAACTTATTTCCATGTCATTTTCATGCGGTTTTCAGGTTCAAAGGTCACAAATGGTCACAATATGGACTATATCTCAGTAGATCAGAAAGTCTGAATATGATTCTTAAAGGAGAAACATACAGTTTAAAGTTTCATCTGTTCAAAAAATGAGGACGTATCTAATGCAGGGGAGGAAAGAATGCAGTATCAGGGCAGCTCTTCCTAAAGACTTTGGATGGGTAAACACAGACGCTCCACTGTTTAATTAAAGCCACACTTTGTCCTTTGACCCCGGGCCGCTTCTCCAAAGCCCGCCAGAATGGCAGCTCTTCTCAGAACTGATATTCTTCACACTGAGTAAAAAAAACAGGCCTAAAAATATTGAGCATTGTGAATCTGAATATAGGTTTATTGATATCTGACTGTGTTTTAGATGTCTCATAAGGCCGAAGCTTTATGCTTTGCTCTAGTTGTGTTGAGGAGATTAAAATATATATATATGGACAAAAGTATTGGGACACCTGCTCTTTCATGGTTTCTTCTGAAATCAAAGGTGTTAAAAAAGAGCTCCTCCTGCTTTTGTTGAGGTAACTGTCTCTACAGCTGTCTACCAGATTTTGTAAGAGCACATCCGTGTGGATTTGATTGCATTCAGCAACGAGAGCATTAGTGATGTAATAATGTCGGATGGCGATCACCACCCCACCTCATTATCCACAACTCCCCACACTCATCCCAAAAGTACTGGATGGAGCTCCACCATCCATCATTCCAGAGATCACAGTTCTTCCACTGCTCCACAGCTCAATGCTGCTGGGGGGCTTTATACCCCTCTAGCCCACTCCTGGCATTAGGCAGCATGGTGCCAATAGGTTCATGTTAATCTTCTCCAGAGAGAGAGAGAGAGAGAGAGAGAGAGAGAGAGAGAGAGAGAGAGAGTGTGTGTGTGTGTGTGTGTGTGTTTGCACTTCTATCTCAGCAATGGGTACAACTGAAAGTAGCTGAATGCATTCATTAGAAGGGGTGTCCACAGACATTTGGACATATAGAGTATAAGAATGCTGTAGACATTATTAGCTTGAAATAGTGAATAGTGTTATTCAATGCAAAAAGCTGGTTATTGCTATTAGAAGTTTTTTATTATTATTATTATTATTATTATTATTATTATAAAATTTAATATAATTTATCAAAAAGTCAGTCAATACATATTACTGAATAAATGTCTAATATAGGCCTGTTTAGGTCCCTAAACACATGGAATTGCTCATTAACAGTGTACTCCTACTGATAGTATACTGATATAATGACATCCAATGGAAAGCTGGGGAGATGTTACAGCTGATCAGTGGGAGGATTTTCAAAGCAGGACGATCGGTCGGTAATGGGTAGGACATTTTAATGGTGGCTCAGTGGTTAGAGCACTGATGACAGGGTTGGGGGATTGACACCTGGCCTCAACAACCTGCCAATGTTGGGCCCTTGAGCAAGGCTTGTAATCCTCTCTGCTCCCCAGGTGCTGCAGAAATGGCTGCCCACTGCTACAGGCATGTGTGCTCACTGTCCACTGTGTGTCCACGTATGGGCCCATATTCACAGATAGAATTTGGCCTCCACCTGTAACCCATCAGTGACAGTGAGCACACATGCCTGGAGCGGCAGCAGCCATCTCTGCAGCACCCAAGAAGCCTAACAGTGGCAGCCTGCCGAACCTGGGAATCAACCCCACAACCCTGTTATCAGTAGCGATTGGTGTGGTTGGTAAACCTGATCTGTTAGACTGAGACTAACTAGTCTAGGCTATGATTGGCTGGTCTGAGATTGGTTAAATTAGTGAATGATTAGCCTATAATCAGTCAGTCCATAATTAGCTGCTCTATGATAACTTAGTCTACAACTAGTTGGCCACGTGCCTGGAGCGGCATCAGAGGGCCCAACAGCTAAAAGGCTAAAGGACCCACAACCCTGTTATCAACAGCTCAGTGAGATATCTGCTGAGCCACCATATAGTATGAATATAATGCAGTGTTAGTGTGTGATTGGTTAGCCTGATCTGCGAGACTGAGACTGGTTAGTCTATGCTATGATTGGTTAGCCTATGATTTGTTAGCTTATGATGGGTTTGGTCTGTGATTGGTCAACCTGTGATTGGTTAGCCTGTAATCAGTCAGCCTATCAGTAGTTGTTCTATAGTAACAGTCTACAATTAGTTAGCCAATATAATTAGGTAGTCTGTAATTGGTTAGCCTGTCAGGGCTGTGATTGGTCAGCCTATAATAATGTAGCCTATAATCAGTTAGCTCTATGCTGAGGCCTATGACTAGTTACGTCTATGATAAGTGAAGCCAGTGACTGGTTAGTCTGTGAGAGGTAAACTTGTGATTGGTTAGCCTACAATGATTTAGCCTATATTTACATTTATGGCATTTAGCTGATGCTCTTATCCAGAGCGACTTACAAGGTGACTCGTATTACAGAGGAGGGCCAATGTAATGTTAGGAGTCTTGCCCAAGGACTCTTATTGGTGTAGTGCAGCATAGTCACCCAGACCAGGAATCGAACCCCAGTCAGGTAGTGGTGTTATCTGTTGCGCCACACCAACCACTGACTTATGATTGGTTGCTCAATGATAAGTTAACCTGTGATTGGTTAGCTTATAATAAGTAAGCCCATGATTGGTAATCTATAATAAGTTAGCTTGTGATTGGTTAGTCTGTGAGAGGTAAACTTGTGATTGGTTAGTCTGTGAGATGTAAACTTGTGATTGGTTAGTCTGTGAGAGGTAAACTTGTGATTGGTTAGCCTACAATGATTTAGCATATAATCACCTGGCTTATGATTGGTTGCTCAATGATAAGTTAACCTGTGATTGGTTAGCTTTTAGTAAGTAAGTCCATGATTGGTAATCTATAATTGGTTAGCTTGTGATTGGTTAGTCTGCGACTGGTCAGCATGTGAATGGTTGATATGTGATTGGTTAGCCTATAAATAATATATGACATCAGCACATGAGTTTTGCCTTTTATATTTGGCAGGTTTACCTTCTTTTGATAGTAAGTTTCACACATTTCACAACACTACTCTGTTGGGGGTGGGTAAGGTGGGTGGTTATGGACAGTAGCTGATGGCATCAAAAGTCAAAAAAAAAAAAAGCCCCTCCCAGTGAAGGATGTACCTTTAGGGCAATGATGCTTTTGAACAAATCATCATCACCAGTTGCTTTCAGAAGCCTTCAGAAACAGAGCTGTTTCTTCAGATGACTGGTGTAAGACTCACCGCCATGCAGTGTCTCATCCTCGCCGCTCTGCTCTTCCTGGGTGAGTTTCATTTTCTCCACTTTTTGATGTGTGATTCAATGTGGTACAGCTCTAGCCCTCGTGAGCAGAAGCATGTACGGTGAAAGGGTTTCGTGGTTACTTTGATTGTACGTGTAAATACTTACCCTACATGTAAACTGGTCGGACACTGAAAGTAGAGAAGGTAGTTCAGAATCCAAATCAGGCATTCACTCCCCATTTACAGCAGCATACACAAGGTATTCATCTCAGTGACTGACTATGATCAACATAATTTACTCCTGAGTACAGCATCTTGGATAAAGAATATCACAGGCCCATATTCTGCTGGTAAATTTAAAGCTTTACTTAAGATCCTAAATATGTCCACTATGAATTATTCAGTAACTAGTATCAATTATTCAGAATCTAATATGAATGATTCAGTATCCACTATGAATGATTCAGTATCCACTATGAATGATTCACTATCCACTATGAATTACTCAGTATCCACTATGGATTTTCAGTATCCACTGTCTACTACAAATGATTCAGTATCCACTATGAATGATTCAGTATCTACTATAAATTACTTAGTATTTACTACAAATGATTCAGTATCCACTATGAATGATTCAATATCAAATATTAATTATTCATTGTCCACTGTGAATTCAGTTTCCACTATGAATTCTTCAGTATCCACTATGAACTATTATTCAGTAACTACAGATCTCAGTTATACTGAGTTTCCGATATCAATATTACTCAGTAACCAATATGAATTATTCAGTTACTACCATGAATCATTCAGGATCCACTATGAATTATTCATACAGTGGATTAGTCAGTAAAAAATCTGCTAAAACAGAAGTAAAATCATTCAAACTGGATTTATAACATTTATAGCAGTAGATACTCTACTGTGTAACTCAGCACATGTTGAGTGTGACATAACTGAGCAGTGTGTGATGCTGAGAACGGAGGGCTGCTTTAGGCTGTGTGTTCTGTCAGCTTAAACACAGCAGGATTCTGTAAAGCCCCTGTTTGCAACGTGCACACAGGAAACACTCTGGTGTCTGAGGCGTCTAAGGCCTCAAAGGTGGGGTCTGCGCTGTGGGAGGCCTCTGGCAATGAAGAAAGTGCCCCACTTAATGTCTCCAAAAAGCCCACCCTCCAGCCCAAAGAGACGGCGCCGCAGCTGGGAAACTACATTCTGAGGAACCCTAAAGGCCAAGTGTGTGCGCGGGCCGCTCTGGGAGTGGAGTTCATGGTGATAGAGAACAAGGTAGAGTGTGCTAAGACTTCAGCACTTTTTCTCTCTTTCTCAGCGTTAACAGAGGAGGGTGAGAACACACTCTGTTGTGGCGAGTCAGTTCACACCTCACTGAGGGAGCTGCACACAGACACACACACACACACACACACACACACACACACACACACAAAAATAACCAGACACTAAAAAAAACAAATGCATTAATACTTTTTATTAATTAATACTAATTAGTAAAAAAAAAAAGATTCATAAAATAGAAATAAATCTCTAATTGACTTAAAAGACAAACAAAAACAGGATGAAAACAACTGGATGTAAATATAAAAACAAATACAATAAATTTATTTAAATGATTATTATAAAAATGCACTCATAATACAGAAAACAATAATATTTGTCACAGAAATACTCTAAAACATTATAACAATTGGACATAAAAATACTATATATGAAAAGGCAATAAAATAATCTATTACAAAAACAGTCATAACAAAAAAAACAAAATCACAAAAATATATATATATAAAAAATATTTATTTAATAACTTGAGTATGCAATTTATATTACATATAATATATATTTATATATTAAATGTAATACAGTATGTATACTGTAAGTACAATTAGTATCTCTTATATACACAGATTAACTTACTAATAAGAGATCAGCCAATCACAAACTAACTAATAATTGATCAGCCAATCAGAGTCTAAATGATTATAGGCTTACGGTGCATTGTGTGAAAAATGCAATACAACACCAGGTCAAGCTCCAGATCTGCCATCGGCAGCCGGAGTCAGAGAGAGCACAATTGGCCTTGCTCTCTCAGGGGTGGGTTAAAGGCATTTCCTCCCCACATCACCCCAGTGTGCTGTTGGTCAGCATAGGCATCTGTTTGCTGTTGTATCAGAGCTGGGGATCCACGCTTTCCTCAGAGTGCACTGTCTACCTTGCAATGCTGCATCAGTGGCAGTTGCAAATGAGGCAGTGGCTAGTGCTAGTCTTCACCCTCCTAGTAATAGGGGGAGTTTACATGAATAGGGATTGGGTAACTGGCCATCCAAATTGGGTAGAAAATGTAAAATTAGAAAAAAAATGATTTAGAAAATGTAATAAAACACATAGCAGTTAATAAACACACACACTGCACAGAAAACACACTGAGCATTTATATTTTTTATATAATATATATATATAATTTTATTTATTTTTTTTACTTTTTTAACTATTTATATTCCATTTCCATTATGTAAATCACTTTATATGGACCATTTCAAGTGATCATTAATTGATTATGTTAGTGATTAATGTAATGTTTTCCTTTTTATTTTGCAGAAGAAATCATTTTTCAACCTTGACCCCAGATCCACCACGGTGACGGGTTACTGTGGAGACCAGAGGGCCGTTCTTTCACTCGTTTTTGACGGTGGAAATCTGGAGTTCACGTTCATTAAGGTAAATCTGATTTTCCATATTGGCAGCATGTTCATCGTAATGCAGCACACATGACAACACTCACTAGCAAGTGGCTAAACATAGCTAGCATTTATACTGAAGAGCTCAGATGTGGCTGTGTAGCTTCACTTTGCCACTAGAACCTGAATACGCTGTATTTTACACCAACACTCAAGAACCGCCACACCCGAAAAGCCCCAAAACCAATATGACCTGACAGTCTAATTTCCAGAAAGCTAACTGGATGAGGTGGGTTAAATCTAACGTCTGCAGAAATGGGCACCAATCAGCCATCGCTTTAACCGCACCCACCTAATACTGAGTAGCTCCCCCTTGTGCTGCTATAACAGATCTGACCATTTGAGGCATGGACTCCACAGGACCTCTGAAGGTGTCCTGTGGTATCTGGCAGCAATTTGCTAGCAGCAAAGTCCTGTAAATGTGTAGGTGGGGCCTCCATGGTTCACGTCAATGAGCTTTAGGGGCCTGTGACCTCTTGTTAACCAGTTGACCTTTCTTAGAGCACTTTTATTAGGTGCTGACCACTGCATACCAGAAGAAAAGCTCACATCTAGATCTATCTAGATCTATTTCATTGAAATTCAACCTCATGTTTTATGTTTCAATGGCTCTTGCAGGAGGGTAGTGTGTCCTACGTCAGCAAGCTGAGAGCGATCCTGGAGCCAGAGCCGTGTAAGAAATGCAAAAGTGAGTACACCGTGGTCACCATGGTCATAGTTCGGGGAAAAGTGTAAGATGAATTTCCTTGGATCAGCCAAGACATGCTTAGTGTTTAAAAAGTCTGCCTCTTTAGTTTTGCCCTGGAGCTGTGAGGCTTTACTTGTGTGAAGAATCCTTGAAAAACCAGTAAGGGATGGCCCCAAGCCTTTATGTGGCCCTAAAGCCACCCTATACCACCACCTTAGCACCAAATACTTCATCATTCCATAGGGTGACAGATATTGTGCAATACGCTGAAGCACCCAGGCCTTTATTGACCCAAGCACCTAAGCGGCGCATGTCTGCAATTGCCAAGCAGCCAACAGCAGAAATTGATTAACCTAGTATTGGTGTGCAACTATGAAAATAAATAAATATGAAAATTATTGCCTTTACCTGTGTAATACAATTTTGTTTTATTATTCAATGTTATTTTTTTTTTTATCATGATATTTTGGTGCTCTTGGGGGCCCCCTAGTGGTGTTGTGGCCCTAACCTAGGCAGGCAAAGAACCATTTAGGCATATTTAAGACTATATGGACTATATGTTTTTTTTTTGCCTTAAACAACTACACTTGCTTTAATACCTTTAAAAATGTATTGATGTGGTTTGACATCACACCTGCAATCTGAGCAGAGAGCTCTACGATTTCTACGTGTGATAAGTAATTATGGAGCTTTCCTATTGGTATTTGATAGCAACGATATGACAAATAATCACTGCCGATTGTTTTATAATGGCTAATGTTTTATTCCTTCGTAGGCAAAAGCTATCCTGGTATTATGGACCACGAGAAGCTCTTCTCGGCCAAAAATGGCCAGAGTTTCATGTGCAAATCTGATACGTCCCTTATTCTGGCTGACAGCTTCAGGATTAAGTTCATCCCGTTGCAGATTCAAGCGTTTGACCTGCCCAGTGGATCATTTGGAAAAGGTATGAAGATTTTATCTCCACATTTGAGACTGTCTGCATAAAAGGCCCAGAACAGGGCTTCTGATTTTAGGGGTCAGAAGGTGGCCAGAATTCACAGATGATGTTGCTATTGGAATTTTCGAAGATGACCAAAAGCATGGTCTGCTGGAACCTTTATTAAGGTTGGCAGTGTTATGAGCTGCTAGGGGGCGAACTGTTCACAGTTTGGACCTCATGGTTCGGTATGAGTACTTTTTGTCCCATCTACTGTATGTACTGTATTGGGCCCCCCCATCGTATACAGCCTGTAGTTTCTTAAGCAGTACAGTGTGAATGTTAGTGAATACACAAGTCTGCACCCAGGACTGGTTCTGAGCTCACTTGGATACTCAGGTTAATCTAATCAGATGGAACTGACACACTGCTAACATACGCTAACATCAGCTAATCTGCTCTGAAGCACACTCCTGCCTAATAGGACACAATGGTACTGTACGGTTTCTTGATTGCACATATTGCTACAGGCTACCCGATTGGCCTCAAATCAGGCAGGGGGTGCTAAGCAGGTCGTGACATCTGCAAATCCAACGGCTTACAGTGCAAGAGTATAGTATAGCATAGTAACGCTTTTTCCGGACCCAGGCCCGCTCACTCCTCAAGGTCGATACGTTTGGCAAGTCTCTGGCCCTCTTGAACTCTGTGGTTTGGGGTTTGTTTCAAGTGGACTTTGGTGCGGCCTGCTGCAGGTATGGAAGCTATCCGCTCCCAGTGTGGCGTGTAGGGTTGAGTAATTGGTTCATTTTGTCATGTGACTGCTTCCACGTATCTCCTAAATGGCTAAAAACCTTGTTTTCAGGTGTTCCTGCACGGTGAAATGCCATGACTCCTGAAAGTGCTGTTCTTCAAGGCTTGAGGCTTGAGTGCGGACCTCTGTAGTTATGCCCTTAGGCCTTTTCACACTTGTCCCCAATACACAAGTCTGCATCCAGGACCGGTTCTGGGCTCAGTTGAATACTCAGGTTAATCTAATCAGATGGATCAGGAAACATGGCTATTCAGAGAGCAATTTTAACATCCTTTGTCTGGTTGATGGGTCCTCAGATTTAAAAAGAATGGTTCTATATAGCGCCATAAAGGGCCAATGTGTAAGTGTGAAGAACATGATGTAAATGTTCTTTACTGATTTAAAGCTTAATAAAGATGGTTTATTATCTTTATGCAGCCAAAAGTGGTTCTTCTATGGCCTTCTTGTCTCTTGGGTGGAAGAAAAAGTGTAGTAAATACACAGTAAATATAACAAACCAATACAGACTTCTGCTTTTCACGAGAGAACAGTCTGGCTGGCCCACGTTTCTCTGGTCAGCGTTCACACTGAGGTTTTCGCTGTGTATTTATCTTTGCAGAAGCAGAGTGCTGGGCGGACTACACCAAGCGGATCATCCCCATCGTACTGGGCGCAGTAGCAGTTGGAGTCATCCTCATCGCTGTACTGGTTTATGTGCTGACCCGTGATCGCCGTGGACAAGGCTACGAACAACTCTGAGAACTACCATGTGTACAAATATGCAGGACAGTGCTGTGCAAAAGTCCTAGACCTTCTGGAAGAAGGGTTTGCGTCAAGCTGTTTGTCTGAGCAGTAAACGCACTAGAATAAATACAAATAAACAAATAAACAACCCATTTTTATTGTTCTGTTACACATAGATAAAAAAGGCAAGTACAAAGTACTGGACAGTACTGGAAAAGTAGATTTTACAAACCCTAGCTAAACTATCTACAGATATTTCTTCAAGGATGCTTTCCTAAAGGCAATGGCTCTATATAGAACCTTAGCACCCATAGCATCACCTTTTGGATGCTTCAATGGTTCCTCGCCTGGGTACAGGGTTCCTTATATTGGTGGAGAAAACGCTAGTTGGTTCTAGGTACGCCTTTTAAACGGTCCTATATGGCATTGAAACAGGTTTGACTATTGCTATAATCCGATAAGCCTCTTTCTGACCTATATAGAACAATTATGTCTTAGGGAGTACGAGATGATCCTTTGTGAATGAAGAACTCAGCAGGCAAAGAACCATTTAAGCACGGCCTTCTCAAAGGAACCCTTGCAGAACCCTTTTGGTATGAGAGTTACTTTACCACTTCCAGTACTCTCCTGGCCTGGAGCAAGGCCAGCATGTCCAGTTCTCATCCCACACCTATTTTATTTGATCTATTCAGTCCTTTATTACAGTAAATCAGGTGAGCTGCTGGTGGAGACTTTTGCACAGAACTGTCTGGGTATATATATATATATATATATATAATATATATATATATATATTACATTACACTGTTGGTAGACAGCCTACTGATTATAGGCAATTACAGTTACAAAGACTTGTAGTGATACTGTAAGAAACCATAGGATTTCTATTGTGCTGTATATGTCCAAAAGTATGTGGACGCCTGCTTTTTCAACACTCTCTCTGAAAGCAAGTGTATTAATAGGGAGTTTGCCCCAGTTTGCTTAACAAGTAACAGCCTCTAATCCTCTGGGAAGGCTTTACATTAGATGCTGAGGAGGATTTGATTGCATTCAGCCATGAGAGGATTAGATCAAAGCTGAGGGCTGAATACCCCTCTAGTCCATGCTCTAGCCCACTGTTTCTTAACCCTGGTCCTAGAGGCACCCGGTCCTGCACGTTTTAGTGAGCTCCCTGCTTAACACACCCTCTGCTTGGCTTGTCCATGAGCTGATTAGTTCATTCAGGTGTGTTGGGAGCAGGAAAGGCACTAAAATGTGCAGGGGTGGGTGCCTCCAGGACCAGGGATGAGAAACACTGATCTAGCCCATGTGACCTTAGGCTTCTCCAGCTGTGTGTGCACACCTGGGGAACTATTTAGAAGGGCTGTCTAAATGCTTTTGGACATATAGTGCATTTTTACCTCAAATTTGTTTGTCATTCATTATAATATCGTGTGGTTTTACTCTTGGAATCTTATAAAAAATAAAAAGAATTGTGTTAAAAAAAAGTGTTACACTTTTTAAGATCCTGAACTTTAGTATACATGAGTGTGCGTTCACAAGTGTTTACAGAAAGGTCTTCGGCCTCTATTTGCTATAAATGTGTTTCATGTTTATTAAGGCACTGTTGTTGTCGTTGTGTTCTGTCTGAAGAGGAGCTGAGACTCAGCTGGTGTTTCTCTCATGCTGTGAAAGTCTGCACTGTAGTTCTTAAACCTGTGTAATAATGTAATGCATCGCCTTGCAAAACATCCCTGTCATGCAAATACCTTGTATCTACAAAACGGTTGCTTTACAGCAGCAGAAAAAATCCTTCTTATTTTTCAACAGAAGTCCATGTAAAAAATTCTATTCCAGGTCATTTTGGGGCATTTTTATTGGTACCATTATCTTGAACATTTGGACACAGTGTAAAGAACTAACAGCAAAAATGGAAATGCAAGTTTTTTTAGGGCTAAAAGCCACTAGCTATGGTGACTTTATTGACTGATCAGTCATATTCATGTTTACCTTACATGTGTGTGTGTGTGTGTGTGTGTGAGCTTGGCATCATTGGCAGTAAAATATTAAAAAAGGTATTCGTGGATTGTGGTCCTTTATTTTAAAACTCTAATCTTTATTTTATTTACATAATAAAAGCCTCTTGGAAGCTCTTGGAAGTCATCATGGTGATTCTGCTCACTTGAAAAATCAGGAGCAAACCAAACTCAATTCTTAAGGTTTAAATAAGACTCAAAATCCTCAAAATCCTCTCTAATCATGCTCTAATAAGCATTTAATAATAATAATAATAATAATAATAATAATAATAATAAACTTTGCAACATAAACAAAGCATTTAATAATAATAATAATAATAATAATAATAATAATAATGTCCTATTTCCCCCCTTATTACTGTATTATATTTTATGCTTTATACTAAATCTTTTTCATATTCTTCATATTTTTTAATTATTTAATTTTATAATTATGTTTACCTAATCAATGCTTAACATTATTCCTTTACATTCAGCTTTAAACACTTATTGTTTAATTAAATTAAATTAAATTAAATGCTATTATTTATATTCGTATTCCCCCGCGGCGCCACGCCTCCCCGTCCCGCAATGTGATTGGTGTATCTGAACTACGGGTCGCGGTGAGGCTCAACCGCTGTAGCCCACTAGCTAACATTAGCCAACCATTCATCATTATAGACTTAGCACTGTAGCTAATTCTAGAGGCTCTGCTAATGCAGGAACCTGGATTAAATAGCTGATTAAATTCTAGACGCACACACGAAGAGAAAAAGTGAGATCTGCTAAATTAAAGGAAGCAAATGAGTCATTTTTAAGCCCGTCAGTCCAACCCGTTCATCAGTGAGCCTAGCTTAGCTTAGCTTAGCCTAGCTTAGCTTAGCATAGCTAGTGAAAATGGCAGCTGTCCTGAAAACACAGCTCAGTCCGGGGCTGAGAGCACAGATACAGTAAGATACAGTTCTTAACACGTCGTTTTGTTCTGTTTATGATTTATATAGAGGTCAGGGACATGCATGCATTGGTCAGGGGGTGTTTAGCTTGCGCTGGTGTTTCTAATTTGGAGGAAAACTGCGGCTAACTCATTAAAGTTGGCTACCAGCTGATGTTTATGCTTGATTTATAAAGTTAGAGCTGCCAGGCAAACTGACATCCACACCTAAAGCAGTGCAGAAATGCCCACAACGTCTTGTACCCTGCTTGATCTACTTCACAGCTGTCCATATAGTCTCCAGAGCCAGAATTGCCCAGGTTAGGGTGCAAGGTTAAAGGCACTCCAGGCTCTACAGGCACTACAGGCTCTACAGGCTCTCCAGGCACTGACCAAGTAGCTGCCTTGCTGTCTTTGCAAAAACATGGCCTTTAGACAAGCTGAAGGTGGATGTAGCTAGATGGGAAGCTTAAGGTCCTAACAGGGTATTTAACATTCAATCAAACCAGGCACAAGTCCTCTGACTGCATGCTCTGTCATTGGAAGGTCAGACAGTTTGTTTTCAAGCCTGCCTCACTTTAAAATGTGCTCTCTTGCCCATAGGAGACTAATATGGACCAAAGGATGTGTCCGGCATGCGTCAGTGGGTGAGTCCAACATGCTCAATGGCTTCTTGTGTCCAAAAATATCCAGAACAGATCCAGTAAGAGATAAGATGAGATAAGATAGTCCTTTATTAGTCCCACAGTGGGAAATTCTCAGTGTCACAGCAGAAAGGGATAGCAAGACACAGGGAGTACAGTTACAAAAATGATATAAATAATTTACACTATATACACAATATAAATAAGAATTAAAAAAGCAATAACAATATTATTTACAAGGTATTGCAAATGACTCTTAATTGCACATGTGTGTGGGTTCTGGGGGGGACCTCTGTTACATTGAGGGACCTCTGTTCCCTGAGCATGTGTGTGTAGTTAAGTGTGTGTGTATGTGGTCCTCTGGGAGCAGTGCTGGTTGTGGAGTCTGGCATCAGCAGGAAGAAAGGACCTGCGATACCCCTCCTGAACACACTTGGGGTGAAGCAGCCGGTCACTAAAGGAGCTGCCCAGTGCTGCCAGAGTCTCATGCACGCATGGGGTGGGAGCTGTTCTTTAGCATGGATGCCAGCTTGGCTGTCATCCTCCTGTCTCCCACCACCTGCACTGGGTCTAAGAAGCACCCCAGGACAGAGCCGTCCATTGCTGATGCTGATGCTGATGCTGGTGTTCAGTTTGTACAAACCCATACAAAAACACTGGGCTGTTGAGCAGTGGATCTGCATCTGCAATCTCTGGGGTGATGGAGCTCCTTCCAGTACCTTTGGGATGAGTTGGAGTGGCAGAACTAAGCATGCAACATTAGTACCTGAGTTCAGTTATGTTCTTGTGAGGCAAGATGCAATCAGATCCTCACAGCAGTGTTCAGGCATCTGAAACTAAGAGTAGAGGCAGCTACTGCATTAAAGGGGGGTGAACTCCAAATAAGTACCCTTAATTTCAGAGGAGATGCTGATGAACCAGGTGTCTACAAACCTTTGGACATACAGTGCAGCCGCTGTGCTTTGCATTTACCTATGACACCATAGCAGCAGTATAGCAACCAGACAGGAATTACAAAGCAACCATTTGAGATACTATAGCAACCACCTAGCCAAAAAATAACTAAATGCAAATAATAATACATATAGTAGTAGTAATAATACACATATTACATATGCTAAAAATATTAATTGTAATTAATTAATTTCACATTTGTTCTGGTTATTATTTGCAGGACTCCCTTACTATTTTGCTCTCTTATAAAATGACACACTCCCACTGAAAACATAGGGTATAGGGTGTTTCTGAAATTGAAATTTCTGAGGGGGAGGGTTGTGTTATGTTCAAAAGTAGTGGCACATTTTATATGTTACGTTTAATGTTTAAAAATGTTAAATTAAGCAAATAAACAAAAAATGAGTTGCCCAGACTTCTCCATAAGACTGTGAATCTGTGAATGCCATCTGATTCTGTGATATGGTTATAGAAATGTTGAATTTTATCAACATCTGATGAAAAAGAATAAGATATTTGGAGGAACGGTGTGAAGCTTGTCCCTGTTGTGGCTTCATAATAAATATCTGGACTGCTTTCTCTTTACAGGAAGGATAGAGAAGGTCCTCATTGCCAACAGAGGAGAAATAGCATGCAGAGTGATGCGGACAGCAAAAAAGATGGGTGTCCGGTCCGTGGCTGTGTACAGTGATGCTGACAGGCACTCTATGCATGTGGCCATGGTGAGAAAAAGAGACGTTGTGGTTACTCAAGTGTTGCAGTGTAAATGTTTTCTTAGTGACCGTTACAAACAACTGCAGACAGGATCACTGTTTTTAGTTTAAAATCACATTATCATAGTTTTGGCATCTAAACCATCCATTTAATGGTATTTTTATTTATTTATTTATTTTAATACAGGCATTACAAATGATTCTTATTCCGTTATATTTTCCTATTGAGTATTTTCTATTTTAGATCTTGTAATTAATGTAATTAACGGTTGAAGAATTTAGTGTAGAGTAGTGTAGTGTATTATTATTATTAATATATATATATATATATATATATATATATATAATTTTTTTTATTCTAGGCAGATGAAGCGTATCACATCGGCGCAGCACCATCGCAGCAGAGTTATTTGTCTATGGAGAAAGTTCTTGAAGTTGCAAAGAAGTCCTCTGCACAGGTACTCCCCCTGTTGAGTCCAGATCACGTTACATGATCCGTATGTGAGTAACTTGGTGAATGACGTACAGATGGAAGGAAGGAAAGCTGGTCCATGAGGTGCTTTGCACTAAAAACTGTATTACAGTCCTCCTCTTCTATAGTATTTTTAAATGTGTCACAACTTATGTCATTGTGTCTGTTCCAGTATATTAAACCTCATAATGGGACATAATGGGAATCTGGCAGTTTACATGATATCAGAATTTCATGATTAATGAACCAGTAAAATGCTCAAGAATAACCTGGAAGAAAATCTATGCGTTTTATTAAAAGTTAAGAAGTTTTTAAAAGCCATTGTGGAGATATGTGACAGTGGTGATAAGTACTGTGAAGACCTCTCGCAATTATATTAACAAAGGAAGCACAGTAATATCAGAATTGTATCATTTTTGGTTGATAAACATCAAACAGGTGGTCAGTTTTGAAGCTGATATTTGCTGAGGTATTTATTGAATTTGAATGCTAGACTTCTGCACAGAAACGTCAGCATTTTATTTGTTTTATTGAAATAATTATATATACTAGTTATATTTCTCTCTAATGCTGATTCATGTGAGTTTCCCACTTCTCAAATCCCAATTTCTTCTTATTGGAAATGTTTGTGTTGCCAGGTATGCTAATCTTAATCAGCAGTATTGGATGTTGCTCCCTGATTTTGACTTTTGTTTCTGTTGTGGAAATAGGCTGTCCACCCCGGATATGGTTTCCTCTCTGAGAATACAGAGTTTGCAGAATTATGCAAACAGGAAGGGATCATCTTCATCGGCCCGCCTTCATCAGCTATTCGGGATATGGGGATCAAGAGGTTCCGCCAGAGTGTTTTTACTCTTCTGCCATTACTGATTCTGATGTCTAATTTCTGATCTACCACCGTAATTCCTGATGTGAATTCCATGTAATGCTTCTTTTTTGTTTGTTTTTTTGGTATCAGCACATCCAAACACATCATGTCTGCTGCAGGCGTGCCCATCATTGAGGGTTACCATGGGGAGGACCAGTCAGATGAGAGGCTTCAGGCTGAAGCTGCTAGGATTGGCTATCCGGTTATGATCAAAGCTGTACGAGGTGGCGGTGGCAAGGTAAGAGAGGTTTCCACGCCTGTTCATGGCAGTCATTCTGACAAAACAACCCCAGATGATGACCCATTATACAATTATTGTTGACCCACATGACTAGCACTCAAATATTAATGTACAACAAATATACTGTATAATTCAATGGATAAATGTGAGCTTTCTGAAATTTGGCATTTCAGCCCTGGTTCTGGTTATTGCTATGCGTCCACACACACACACACACATATATGTATGTATATATATATATATATATATATATATATATATATATACAGGACTCTGATATGCCCTGCATTTAGTTAGAGAGCCCAAACGCAGTATTAGACAGTGTGCTCTCCCATATCTCACTCAGGGAATGCGTATCGCACACTCCGAAGCAGAGTTTCATGAGCAGCTGGAGTCGGCGCGAAGAGAAGCTCGCAAATCATTCAACGACGACGTCATGCTGGTGGAGAAGTTTGTGGAGAACCCCAGGTGTGTTAGTCTAACTCCTTTTCCTAACAGCCAGCAGCACAAGCAAGCATCAACTACACAATCAATTCAATTCAGATGTATTTCTATAGGCTTTTTACAACGAATGTTGCCACAAAGCAGCTTTATAGTGTTTAGTTGCGACAGTGGCAAGGAAAAATTCCCTCTGATCAAGAGGAAGAAACTGCATAGGATCCTAGGCTCAAAAGGGGAACCCATCCTCCTCTCGTCCACATTGGATAGCACATACTATAACAAATACTGCAGTTAAACCAGCAACCGTTCTTTAAAACATGGTTAAACTCTCGAGGACTTCATGCGTTGGAGAGAGCTGTAATCCTCTGATTTTTAATAAGGATATGAACTGAATCGTGGGGAAATCGCTATGCATTTGGGATGTTTCAGAGTACCACATTTTGATGTTATTTTTGAGCCATGTTGTGCAGCTAAAACATAAAACAGACATTCTGTCATTGAATTAAATCAGGTTTTGGAGGTCAGACACCTCCAAAGGTTTCTTTGTTTATTTGTATACAATATGAAATATTTCTCTTTAGAATTGTATGAAAGTTGTGTATAGTTAAAATGGGACAGAGAATACTTTTCTGGGGCATCCATTATACAGCCTACCTGTGGAAAGCACTGCTCTGTGATTTCTAAGTGGTCTTCTGTGTGTTCAGGCATGTGGAGGTGCAGGTGTTTGGAGATCAGCATGGCAATGCTGTGTATCTGTTCGAGCGGGACTGCAGTGTGCAGAGGAGACATCAGAAGATCATTGAGGAGGCACCAGGGGTCAGTGTGGCTTTTCATTTCTTTTACATGTCTAGGCTAGTCCTGTTATTGGCTGGTTCTGAAACGTAAGAGATGCTGCCTACTCAGACAGAATTCAGGACTCAGGCAGGCAGGCTAGTAATTTAGCCTTTCTGTTTTATTGGGCGAAAGCGCGAATGGCTAGTAAGAACACTAGCATCTAAACGCTCATTTGTGGCAGTTAGCTGTCGATACCGTGGCAAGGACTTAATCACTAAACTGCTTTCTGAGACACTGTGCACAGCTGGACGTCAAGTCCGCTAGCTACCTCCAGTTTCAGACATTCTGCTCGTTTCAGTACAGGTTTTAACACACCCTTATTCAATTGGCTTTGCCATTTCCCTTCAAGGGAGTCCTTGACGCCATCTTCAGGGCTATAAGTGACATTGATTACATGGCATCTCCCAGGGTTGAGGGATTGAGCAAACACCAGTGTGGACTTCAGAAGAATTTGCCAAGATATCACAAAAAATTACACAAAGCTGTTTATCACCCATAGCAGCAAATTACTTTAACATGCTTAATATATGAAAAAATAACATTTACTTTGCTGAGCTTAATGTTTATCCTAGGTTTACGACTGACTCTTTTAAAAAAAAATTTTTTTTAGCACTTTATGTGTACAAATGCAGCATGTGTCCTATGGTTTTCTGTTGGTTGCTTTTGAAGGCCTTAAATTACTCTAGTCTTTTCTTTACTCCTTGTTTGTGTGTACACTTGTTTGTGTGACCGCAGCCTGATATTAGTCCTGAAGTGAGACGTAAACTGGGAGAAGCAGCAGTCCGAGCAGCTAAAGCAGTCAACTATGTAGGAGCAGGTAAGAAGCTGATTAAAACACTAGTTTGGCAAAACATCAAATGGAAAAAATCTCCAAAGTAGATCATCCATGACATGTTTAAGGAATATTAGCATTTCCCCACTAAATATCTTGGGGCTAACTGCAGGCCTTAATCTTCACACACTCAGCTCAAACTGTGTGGAGGTTTTCAGTTATCTCTAGCGGACTTGCTTATGTGGTGTCTGACACTGTATGACTTACTGTTGTGTATAAACTTGGACTAAAGTTCAGAGCAGATCTTAAAAACAGCTGTTGATGTCTGAAGTGTAAAGCCTCCATTAATCCTCCATTAGCTACATTAGCCTTGTTGCAAACTTCAGACACTAAACCGGTCTTGGTTGATTGACTACACTTACAGTACGGGGGGTACGGCTCTCTGTACGTCTCTCACTACTTTAAACTTCTGTTAGAAAAAAGACCTGCAGGGTGATTACACTGTGTAAAAGGCTGTCCGCCTCCAGGCTTACCACGCTCGGTCTGTGTTCACAGGCACCGTGGAGTTCATTATGGACCCTAAGCACAATTTCTATTTTATGGAGATGAACACTCGCCTGCAGGTGGAGCACCCGGTCTCTGAGATGATCACAGGCACAGACCTGGTGGAGTGGCAGCTCAGGGTGAGAAATGAGAGAATAATAAGAGAATAATGAGAATAATGGCTGTGCTTTGAGGTTGTGTGTCATTGTGGAAAGCATAAATTCATAACATTAATGAGAATTAAAAGAATCAGATTGATCAGATAGACCAGAGGTGTCCAGTTTGGTGATTTGTCAGCTTAAACATACACGATTTGGACAAAAGTATTGAGACACCTGCTCATTCATTTTTTTTTTTTCCAAAATCAAGGGTATTAAAAAAAGTCTATCCTGCCTTTTTTGGAGTTACTGCCTCTACAGTCCAGGGAAGAAGGCTTTCTACTAGGTTTTGAGCATTTGATTGTAGAGCGTTAGTGAGGTCAGGATGGTGGATGATCACCACCTCCTTTTTATCCCTATTTCTCCAACTCATCCCAAAAGTGTTGAATGAAGCACCATCCATCATCCACTGCTCCACAGCTCAATGCTGGGGGGCTTTATACTTCTCTAGCCCATGCCTGGCTTTAGGCAGCATGGTGCCAATAGGTTCATGTTGATCTGCTCTAGAGAGTTCTATTCTATTGGCAGTACTTCTCTATAGTGTCTACTTAAAGTAGAGAAATGCATTCATTAGAAGGGGTGTCCACAAACATTTGGAACACTTGCAACCATAACTACACTTCCCTGTACAAGACTTCCTTATTCAGCTTTGTGTGGGTTTTCAGGTAGCAGCTGGGGAGAAGCTTCCTCTCTCTCAGGAGGACATTGTGCTCCGAGGTCACTCGTTTGAAGCCCGAATCTATGCTGAAGACCCCAATAACGACTTCCTGCCTGGAGCGGGACACCTGCAGCACCTGTCCACTCCACAGGCGGACGAACACACGCGAATCGAGACTGGGGTCAGAGAGGGTAACTGCAATTCATTCTGCTGTCAATAACACTGTATAGCTGTAATGGAGATTGTGGTATATACTGCTGAAGCAACTGCCCATTGACTTCTGTGGTGTGTTTAGAGTCAATAGGTCGTCAATTTATTTAGTAAGTACAGAGAAGGACTGCTAGATCAGGGATGGAACTTAACTCTGATGGATCTCCTTGATTTCAAATTCAAGCATTTTGAGGCCCATTAGCTCCTCAGAGAGTTCAGCATTACTGTTAAAAAAGCCTAATAAAAATAACAGAAAATCAGATTTCTCATAAGTTGGACTAAGTTTTGTGTGTTCGTGTTTTAGGAGACGAAGTGTCCCCTCATTATGACCCCATGATTGCTAAGCTGGTGGTGTGGGGCGAGGATCGCTCTGCAGCACTGAGGAAGCTCCGTTACTGCTTGCGCCAGTACAATGTAAGTCTGCCCTCTGCTGGAGAACATCACTCATTACATCTACTCATTCTGTAACATTTACATTTACATTGACGGCATTTAGCAGACGCTGTTCAGTCAGAAAATTCCCTTGGCTAGGATCCAAAAATAGCTATAAGCGTGGAAACTACAAAACACCCAGGGGAGGTTCGTTCCACCACTTCAGTGCAGGACAGAAAAAAGCCTGGACGCTTGTCTTCCGTGGATTTTAAGGGAGGGCGGGTCGAGCCGAGCCGTACTTGAAGCTGGGAGGGCTCTTGGTACAGATTGGCTTTTGCTCACTGGCAGTAAGTACAGAGGGGCTTTGCTTCTTAGGCCAGCATCAGGTTTTTGAATTGGATGCAGACAGCAGCTACAGGAAGCCAGTGAAGAGAACGCAACAGAGAAGGTGAAGCATGTCGCTGCATTCTGGATTAATTGCAAGGGCCTGATGGCGTGAATTGAGACGCGTCCTAAAAGAAATCTATAGTTTAAATATTAATAAATAATTGTTACAGTAATACCCCAGTTTATAAAAATGCTCTATATCTGTACAGTCAAGCCAGAAAGTCTGCACACCCCTTTCACCTTCTCTGTTTTATTATGTTACAGACTTATTCTACATTAGATTGTCACAAAATTCTACACATATTAGCCCTCAAAGTGAATGCAGGTTTCTAGACATTTGTGTATTAAAATATCATATATCATATATATGTATCATTCGACCTGACGGAGCTTGCAAGGATATGCCAAGAGGAATGGGCACAAATGTCCAGAAACAAGTGTGCCAAGCTCGTAGCTCTTTCCCAGGACGCCTTGAAGCTGTATTTGCTGCTGAAAGGTGCATCAAACAAGTATTAGGCTAAGTACAGATATGTAACCCCTAAATTATCTATTTTTGTCAGTAAATTAAACCTGCATATGTTTTAAAAAAATGTTTTTATTATTGGCAAGTGTGTGTAGATGTTTGAGGCAAAAATCTCAGTCTATCGCAATGTCCGTAATGTAATAAAACGTGGAGAAGGTGAAAGGGGTGTACATCTAATAAATACAGACTTTACTGTGAATTGCACACCCTTGCAACATTTCTGCAAAGTCATGTGAAAAAGGTTAGGGCACTTCATGAAAACCTTTGTGTTTTTAAATATATTAAAACATCTGGACACATAAAACTTAATATAAAAATATAAAGAAAAAAGGCACCCAAAGCTCTAATAGCTGCTATTTAACCCATTGGCTGAAATAACTTCATTTAGATGTGTCCTATAAAGATCTACCAGTCTCTGACATCAACTGGGAGAAAGTGTTTCCCGCTCCTCCATGCAGAACTCTTTCAGCTGTGTGACGTTTCAGCTTTAGTTTTTAGACGGGTGTTCTCGCGTTTTCCTCAACCTTCCTCTCATACAGTAAAGAATTCCTAGTGGATTCGATACTGGAGAGATCTCTAAGCCCTACTGCAGAAAAGCAGCCCCAAACCATGACATTCCCACCTCCATCCCTCACAGTTGATCTGGGTTCCTGGGCTCAAATGCTCTGTCTGGTCTACACCTAACGTGTATTTTTAACCTCTGCTTTCAGATCGTGGGTCTGAACACTAACATAGATTTCCTGCTGAACCTGTCGGGACATCCCGAGTTTGAGGCGGGAAACGTGCACACCAGCTTCATTCCACAGCATCACGCACAGCTTTTCCCAGCTGCAGTGCCCCCTACCGGAGAGGAGGCCTGCCAGGCAGCTCTGGGCTTGCTGCTCAGCGAGAAGAAACACACACAGGATTTTGTGCAGCAGTCAGAAGGTCTGTAAAATTATCCACACACAGGTTTATCAATGCTACCTATTTACTAGTAGTAATACTATAGACTGGATCCTCTGAGGTAGACGTATGTAACTGCAATCAGATGCTGGTGTTTTTGTTGCAGACGTCTACTCCCCTTTCGGCTTGGGTAACGGGATCCGGCTGAACGTGTTGTACCGCAGGAACCTGACGCTGCAGCTGGGGCAAAACAGTGAGTGTTGAATATACACACACAAACACAAAACCTCACTGCTCTGATTCAGATAGAACAGACAGAGCTGCAGGACACACACACATACATACTGAGTGAGGTTGCACAGCACTGCGAGTACCTAAGGTACGAATGAGGGAAAGGCAGGCTGATTAGGATCGATTGAAACACCTGTGGCATCACCTGTGACCTCAAACAGAGTGAAGGCTAAATTGTGTTCGTTTTCAGTTCATGGCCTATTTGGGCCCAGTGTAGTCACTTTTAATGGACTAGCAAGGGCTGAGAATGGGCACTCTGACTAGTCTGAAGCTATGCAGCTGCACTGTGTGTTGCGGAGTATTACTGCTGTAACCCTTTTTAAACTTTTAGACAGTAGCCTAAATATATATATATATATATATATATATATATATATATATATATATATATATATATATATATATCTATCTATATATATAGCACTTGGAGTGCATGGAGCATTTCCTAAATATTCAGACCTCTGGACCGCCAAGTTGGAGAACACACTGTCCTGCGCTGTAATCATGTTCTTTTATCCACACATGATCAATTATGCTGATTAATATACTCCATCTTCCTCCACATGTCCGAGACAGGAGACAGTTTTTCCTGGAATAGCATGTTCCCCTGCATTATAGATGAGCACTAATGTGTATGAGGGAGGCTATTGATCACAGTGAAGGATTTTTTTTTTTTTCTTTGTTCAGCAAAAGGATCTGATTTACTGCTTGAGTAGATAGAATCTGATTGCGTGTGATGCTGAAGTGTTATGAATGAAATCACTGATGGAGTCTGATTTCTTGCAGAAGTGTCCGTGGCTGTTACATACAATACTGACGGGACCTATAGCATGGAGGTACGTAATAAAAATAATAATAACTAATAATAATATATTTGTAAAGCACATGACACAAGGGGTTAGAATGAATGAATGAATAAAAAAATAAAAATAATGATCATGGTAGACAGTGAGCAAACGTGCCCAGAGCAGTGACCAGCCTCTGCTGCCACGACCAGGGAGCAGAGACTGTTAAGGACCTTGCTCAGGGGCCCAACCGAGGCAGCGGACTAGGCCGCTGCCGATATGACCCGAGGACTGCTGGTTTGAATCCCGGGTCGTCCGGCCTGCCAGCCATTAGCAGCCGGAGCCCAAACATTGTCTGTGCTTTTTCTAGATGGCTAGATGGCGCTCTCTCTTTCTCTCTCCCCACATCCCTTCAGTACTGGCGTCTGCTAGCCCATGCATTAGCTAGCCTCTGAGTGGGTTAATTGCACGTGCCTTGTATTCTCAATGCGACTGCATTCACCGAACCCTGACCCTTGTACCATGGCAGTTTGGTGCGAATACATGTACCATTACACCCCGATATATTGCTACTGTTACATTTGTACACTGGAAATTGTGTGTGTTAATTTTGGGTGTGTGTGTTAGATTGGAGGCCAGGTATTCCATGTCTCGGGCGAGTTGCAGAATGAGGGCGGAGCTACGTACCTGCGCTGCTGCGTGAATGGAGTTTTGTCTCGGCCGAAGCTGGTCATCCTGGACAACACGATCCACCTCTTCTCCATGGTGGGTAGCTAAGAGGTGCTATATGGCATCAGTTGTTGCACTGCGTCTTCATTATTTATTGATTATTATATTGTAACCAAAGACATTGATATGTATGACTTGTATGTGGCTGTCTCTCTGCAGGAGGGCAGTGCCCAGGTCAATGTGCCTTTGCCCAAGTTTCTGGCTGGTGTCAGCACTTCTGGGGCACAGGAAGGTGCTGTGGCACCCATGAGTGGCACCATCGAGAAGGTACTGCGACACCACACCCTATCATAGACATATATTCAAGATATAGTAGAGAATTACATGATGCAGAAGTCTACAGCGGCTAAACCTAACTCTGACTGTAACCCAATCATAACCCTCTTACTGCGATTGGTCCTAATCACTGCCCCATTTTGTTCTGACACCTCCCCCTCATTGCTATTGGTCTTAATAAATCCCTCATTGTGTTCTGAGATCCTCCCCCTGACTGTGATTGGCCCAAAACAACTCATTGTTTTGTTCCAAGACCCTCCTCCCCTGACTGAAATTGGTCTTAAGAAATGCCTCGTTGGTTCAGAGACCTCCCCTTCACTGTGATTGGTCCGTATCATTGCCAAATTTTGTTCTGAGACCTCCCCCTCATTGCTATTGGTCTTAATAAATGCCTCACTTTGTTCTGACACCTCCCCCTGACTGTGATTTGGTCCTAATCGTTCAGAAATTTGTGTAAATTTGATTATTTTTTGCCCGACTGTCACTTTAATGACACACCGGTCCCATCTGTACACTAGTACTATGTTTCTTATGTCCACTCTGCTGGATCTGCAGGTCTTTGTGAAGGCAGGAGACACTGTCCAAAAAGGAGATCCTCTTGTGGTGATGATCGCCATGAAAATGGAGGTAAATTACAGATCATTCCCTCTCTCTTCTCAGTCTACACTTACTCCTACCTTTACTGGCTCCTGATCCGATCCTGTTTACCTTCCAGCACACCATCCGTGCCCCCAAAGCCGGAGTTATTAAGAAGGTTTTCTACAGAGAGGGGTCGCAGGCCAGTCGGCACGCAGCACTGGTGGAGTTCGAGGAGGAGCCCGAGCCGGCGAATTCACAGTCCTGAGAGTTTTGGAGGGACTGAAGATGGTTTAGGAGTTTTTTCTGAATTCTGAAGGTCCTGGAGGGCTGCAGTCCAGCACAGTTTGGTGATTTTTGTGTCTGCTGTAATGCACCTATTGACCCTGCTGACCAGCGCTGCACGATATTGCCAAAATGCAGTAGTATTGTGGTTTACTGCAATGATACGGTTAAGAATGGGCCTGCGTAATTACAACCACAATAGCTTATAGGACGATTTGCAGCTGATATATCGTGCAGCCCCTACTTGAAGCTCACTGTTGAGTTGAATGAGGTGCGTTAGAGCCCAGAAATCACCAAACTGAGACTGATGGCCCTGGAGTAAAGGTAATATTAACTGTAGTTACTGCTGGCAACGAAGCCTTATGCACACTTCCAGTGAGCTTGATTCATTACACTAAGATTAATCAGACGTTCTACATCATTGGCTAATGTGGATGTTTAGGAAATCTGACCTCCTGTGTTTCTGCTTTATAAACGTCCCGGGTTTCTTGTTCTAGATGCTGTTTCTGTAAACTCTTGTCTGTGTGGTTCTCTTCATGGTTTGTATGTGCCTTTTTAGAGACCTTGTATTTCTTAGTGGACAAAAAAAAAGCTGAATTTCATGGGGAAGAAGCCAGGCTTCAGCCAGTAGCCTGGTCACAATTTCATTAAGAAAGCCAATCAAGTGTAACTTGCAGGGTTAAAGAAACAATGAAAGTCTGATTGGTCACTCAGAACATCTAACGTTCACTAAACACACTTTTCTGGTCTCTGACATACCACTGATTTTTCAGTTTTCTGCATAATTAAAGGTTAACAGGTGAACAAGATTTGGTGTGGAACGCTTCATGTAGAGACACTTACCAAGTCAGCAGGGTCCACAGTGCTGGTGAATGAAGCCAGATGTCTGAAGAGTTGAATCCTCTTAAAGCTCCGTCACAGGACATCATTATACTGGAAGGTTATGAATGCACTGTCTGAGGCCTGAGATGCTGTTTTACAACAGATTCTGAGAAGATTTTGGGTCTAAAATGTTAATATAATATCTTTAAAAGAAAAATTGTCGTTTCAGTGTCTTTCAGTAAAGAGTCCTGAGGATTTTAAAGCTTATTTAAAGCTAAATTATTAGTGGGACAGGGTTCTTTCCACCAGTCAGCCATAACATTAATACCACCTAGTATTGAGTAGATGCTGCCACAACAGATCTGACCGTTCATGCCGTGGATTCCTGTGGAGTCTGGCACCAAAACATTAGCAGCATCCTTTAAAAGCTGTGAGGTGGGACCGCCGTGGATCACATCAGTCAGCACGATGCTATTTTGACATTATATATATATATATATATATATATATATATATATATATATATATATATATATATATATATATATATATATATATATATAAAATGTGTGACTTTTCTTCCCATTCAGATTTTGCAAAGGCTGAGAATCTTGCAGGGTTAGTATTTGCAAGAGTAACTTGGATGCCTTTTAAATTCTTTAATTTTTAACATTTATTTTGTAATTATTTCCTGATTATTTTCATTGAATTATATTACAAGGCCTATTTTACGATGGCCTCCTCCTCCTACCCCATCAGACGTTCCTGTTTAGTGCAGGAGAGAGCTCATCCACCACATAGCAGAACTCTGACGCTACCACAATGCCCTCAGCAAAGCACACTGAGAGCCACGATAATGTAGTTCATCACATCAGCGCTAAACAGTCGAGCTTTACTGCTCAACCTTCACTTCAGTCCACACACCCAGCTGAGGCGAAGGCCACAGAGGCTAATTAGTGTGCAGTTATTTAAATGAACAGATCAATATCAGCCTCCCAGGCTCTTCATTAGAGCAGCTGGCTCTTCACTCTTCCAAACCAAAACACTGGACCGTGGATCAGTTTTTTTAAAAACGTGTTTATTCTGTAAATAGAATTCTCTTAAACATCAGCATTTCAACACTTTCACTGTCAGGAGAGAACAGTAACCGAACAGACTTCGTTTCTGCCGTCTTGAAAAGGATGGAAGTGAAACACAAAATGAACTGACATCACAGCCGGACCGGCCTTCAGCCGGCCCAGAGAGATTCTTCTTATTGCTAATGTTTCTTTGAGGAACAGACGTGGCAGACTGCCGCCGTGCTGGACAACACGCTGACCCTCAGCGTGATGAACAGCAAAACGTCCGGCAGCAGCGTCTTGACGTCACACAGAAAGAAAATAATTTAAAAAAATTGATTATTCTTAAACGAACCATAACCACCAGCTGATAGATCATCACACAGAGCGTCGTTCGGGGGTAACGGGTCTGCGACACGAGAAACCATTCAAATCCAGCGAACAGAACAGAGAACAGCCAGAGAAACGTGAAGAGAGATAGAAAAATAATTACAATTCCTCATCTGATATGCAAATGCACGGACAGCGCTCGCTTCCATTCAAAACTAAAGGAATAAACAAACAAACAAACAAACACCCACTTAAAGTCCCACTTATTAACGTGTTTTAAATAAAGTGTCCTCCAGTGACTATGAGGAATTCCTTTCAGATGCTTCACTGTTTGAGTCTGTTTGAGTGGACCCCTTCAGAGCAGAAGGGCTCTAGATTAACTATATTCTTTATTTATATATTTATATATATCACCTTTTAAATATTCAGAATATATAAATAATATTTCTAAGATAAGAAGAATGTCATGGTCACGTCAAAAACCTGCAGTTTGGCTTCATGTTTCCAGCTTTTGAAAACCGCAGCTGCTCTTTAGAACGTGCACATTTCAGAAGGGGTGGTCTGGTAGAAATGGGCCTAAATGACCAGGAACACAATTAAACTCCCTTTGAAGTTAGTTTTTCTGTTCACTTCTAAAGCTCATCGTTTCAGAGATATGAGGCTTTGATACGGCCTTGATATGTAAATACACACTTTCAGCAAGTGAAATCCTCTTAAATCAAGTCTAAATATCTGATATTTCATTTTTAGATTAGTTAATAAAATGAAATTTGGAAAAATGGATTAACTATTTCTAAAGCATGTTTAATAGATAAAATCACATATCGGGTAGAAACAAGATTTAATAAGAATTCTACAATAATTTTGTTACTATTTAAGCTACATGTAAGAGGATAACGAGTGTTTATCCAATAAAATGTAATTTATTTATTACGTTTTTTAAGTTTTGACAAATGATCAGCAATGTGAACGTTCACACCATTAAAAATGTTAAAAGTAAGATCCTTGAGGAACTTTCGTAGGTTCTTCAGTTTGAAACTGGAGAAACCTCTTCTAAAAATCCTTTTCTTGAAGGTTTCCTCAAACTGAAGAGAACTGAACCTCCAGGATCTCCTATACTTTTAACAGTGTGTGAGAACTGGGCACAGTGTAAATGGCAGCTGCCAATTTTAAGAAAGTAAAAAACATAGAAAGTAAAAACAAGACATTAAACATTGTTGATATGACCATGACAATTACCTTCGACCTGCGATCTCCATCTGAGTAAGTGCAATAGAGCAGATATCCCAAGACAAGTTTACGAACCCCCCCTAGCGAAGACTTCATAGGTCCAACGCTCCGTAGCCACGTGTAGAGGAGTACTGGTTATTTCTATCTGAAATGATGCATGCATCTGAACTGAGTGAAGCAAGTTTAAAACGGTTGTCTCAGTGACCCTCAGCCAACCCCCCCAGCCAGCACTGGGGAAGGACTTTCAGTCAAAGGAACCCAAAAAGGCCTCTTATAATAATAATAATAATAATAAAAAAAAAAGGGCTGAGCAGAGCAACAGAACCACATGCAGTCTGCAGCCTCGCTCAGGAAAGATGAGCAAACACACAAACTCACACAGAAGAATTAAAACAAACAAACAAACAAAAGGTTAGTAACAAGAAAGATGAGCAACGAAAGAACACGGCAACAGTATGTTAATTCAATGATGACACACAGTGATTAATGGGAGAAAATAAAGCTTTCTGTGGGCAAAGGGAACCAAAATAACACGCAGGCAAATGGCCGATGAAGGTTCTAGTCAAAGAAGCCAAAGCTGATGTCAGTTCTTTCCTTCTGGAGGCGCTCTAGAGACGTTCTTCCTTCATGGTCGTCGTCGTCGTCTGCGCACGAGACCAGGTTCACGGGTAGGCACGTCTTCAAAGTCAGCTAAACTCTGCACTGCTCTGGCTTTCCGTACCTTGAAAAATCAGGTAATAAAGAGGGTAGTATGGCTTCAGGCGGACCACTAGTTTCCTCAGGAAAGATGAAAGGGTCCACGGTGCAAAAGCAGAAGAGCTTCGGTGCATAAAAAGTCGGATTAAAGCCTTTGAGAAAATGGAGGAAACTGGTGCCTTTCTTGGTTCTTGGATCTCCAGTTCTCAAATCTGTGACCACCTTCCAGACCCCTGGGTAAGAGTCTGGGCCAGGGCGCTCCGGGGAGCCCAGGGGAGCTCAGGGGGAGCCCAAGGAAGGTCGGGTTACCTCCAGTTTGAGAGAAGCTCCTCTTTGGGATGGAGGGATGCCCCTAGCAGTGAGTGGCTTCCACGGGAGAAAGCGTCAGGATGCTGCGGTCGTTTGAGTAGAAAGGGTCCGAGTCGCTCCACGATCTGGAAGCATCAACGATAGGAGGGCAGCGGTGAGGTATGAGGGGGGAGGGGGGCATTCAGGGGCAAACAAATGCGAGCTAAAGCACTAACTCAGTTCAGTTCCAGTGGAGAGACTTACTTTAACACAGTTTGGTGATTTCAGAGCTCACACACACCCAGCAAATAGCTACAACGGCTACAAATAGCAACCAGATGTTGGCATTCAGGTGGTCAACTACAGATGTTTGTTATCGAGAATAGAGAAATCACTAACTGCACCAAACATGGATCCAAAAAGGTCCAAAGGCTTCTCTATACCATCTTCCAAGAGACCATTTGGAAACACCTTTATTTTAAAGAGTGTAGCTCTGAGTTCAACCCAATGTGTCTGAGCAGAACAATCGCCAAACAGTGCTGGACGAAGTCCTCCAAGACCTGGACGCCCCTGCGCTACTGCAAATGCTGGGGAGTAGGGCTTCTGTAAAGGCTGCTGATGTAAGCTCTGACTGGAAAATGAACCCTGATTTAAAACTATGTAGTCTTTGCTTTGACTTGCAGCAGCACAAGCCAACAGCAGCAAGAGGCACAGCTGATGGAGGGATGAGGAAGATGGCATGTTAGTGCAGGGCGGGTTAGTAATGACATGGAAACACAAGCTCCCTTCCTTCCTGTTCTTCACATTCAGTCTTCACCTTCTGCTACACACATAATGCAGTACTGATGCTATATGTACGAAACGGAGTATATATTTAGATATATACACACACACACACGCACACACACGCGCATACAGTAAAATAGATACGTGAATGTTTTAAAAAGAATATTTTACAGCTCGTAGAAAAATACTAAAGCGTATACAGGCTTCCTATAAAATCCGTGTAATATCGTAAAGGGGCAGCCCTTCGAAACAAGAGCTCCTGTTTGGGACAGAGGACTTGTCAGAGGATCTGACCTCTGACAAAAGCAACGGCTGACCACCAGGGGGCGCATGTGAGTCCACACCAAAAACAAACACACACTCGCCTCTTCAAACCAGAGCCAGAGTCGTAGCTCATCATATCCTACATAGGCGCATGCTATAGGCAGAGCAAGAGCGAGGCTATCATGATGAGTACAACAGCAGGCGTCAACAGCTTCAGATTATAGTCCTTTTTGTTGAGAGGTGGGGGGGAAAAGGGGCAGAGTTCAAACATGCACGATTAATGTTCCCCTCAGATGAGGACAACCGTTTTAAGATCTTGTGTCTTCCAAGGCTTTATGCATTCAATTCAATGCACTTATTTCATAAAGCAGACTAAATACAGTTATATGAGGCTCATCTCAGGAGTACATGGAGAGAGTAAGAGAATGTGGCCGGCCGGCTTTAATAACCTTAATAACCAACTAACGCTAACATCCGTCCTCGTGAAAAGCATACAGTACAGCTTGTGTAACAGGCCACATCTATAGAGCTCAAAGGGTAGTCGGACCTTTAAACACACTATGGGATTCTGGACTGCTGCAGACGGATTGGTTCGGACAGTGAAACATAGGAAAAAAGGACCAAAAGAGCAGCAAAGCAGAGGAAAGTGTCTAGTGATAGTTCAGGGGAAATCGGTTACTCTCTCTCACTCACACTCACACACAAACATACTAGCTCTCACCCACACACTAACCCATCACGAAGCATAGAAAACACCAAAGGCAGCCCCCCTCCATGCATTTAGACAGACATTTGACATTTCCTCCCCCCTTCATCTTGGTAAGGCTTCAAAGTTCATAAACAAATAACCATAAAATAAAGATCGACCCTTTTTAGACTACAGTTCTACAGTTCCAGTGTCTCTCTCCGTCTAGATGTGGTCCCTTATCGGTATTTTGGCTGTGAAAACAAACACAGAGGGCTTCCTTGCAGTGAAGCCTGGCTGAGTCACTTAAGGGTGGGCGATACGGCGATGCTGGACGGCATCATCACGATACAGGATACATGACGCACATCATGATATTTAGTATATTTAGAGCGTTGCTGGTACTTAAACCAGGTAAAAAAAAGTAATGTAGGGGTGCTACATTTAAAAAAATGGCAGAAACAGATTGGATAAACTGTGGGGAAAAAAAAATTATATAAAGTATCCGAAAGGGAAAATAACACTAGTAATGTTATTCTATGGAGTTGTTGTTTAAAGGTGTCTATAAATGTATCCACCCATGCTCCGCCCACAAATTTATTTAAAACAGATAAATAATGTATAAAACAATTCTATATTCAATATGTTTGTCTGGTTGATTTTCACAGCTTTGTAAAAATTTGTAGGAAACTACAAAGCTGTAAAACCAAAACCAAAATAAAATCCCAAAAAACAAGACAAGTGTGTTAAGGCATGTCCAGAATGATGATCTGAAGATGGAGCTGAAGGTGGAGCTGAAGATGAGCCAAAAATGAGACTCAAATGTTGATCTGATGATCAAATATTGGGGCAAAAAAAAGATTTTAATACCCCATTTTGTGCCTCATTTGATATAATAAAATGTATTAAACCAATTCCTACTGAATAATTACTGTATGCTTAGAATATAAATATCAGATGTGATCTAAACTTTGGAGCGGTAGCTACGGAGGAGCACATTTGTGGGAGGAGCTCAACTCCTAAAAATAAAGGAGCTACAAATGTTGTTGTTTTTTATAATGTTTTTAAGGGATGCCATAGAAGAACCACTTTGGGTTCTATAGAGATACGCTATATGTCCAAATGTTTGTGGACAACCCTTTTAATATTGCAAATATTGCTGACACAGATGTGCAAATATACACACACACACAGCTTGTCTAGTTCCTTTAGAGACTTACTGCCAATAGAATAATACTTGCTGAGCAAGAGGGGTATAACGCCCCCCAGCATTGAGCTGTGGATCAGTGGAAGAACTGTGTTCTCTAGAATGATGGTTGGTGCTCCAGCTAGTACTTTTGGGATGAGTTGGGGAGTTGTGGATGAGGTGGGGTGGTGATCATCCAACATCCTCACCGCAATGTTCCTCCAAACTCTAGTATAAAGCCTTCTTCCCTGGACAGTAGAGACGGATGCTTCAGCAAAAAACAACGAATGAGCAGGTGTCCCAATACTTTTGTCCATGTAGTGTATGTGGAAAGAAACTTCTTGCTCACATCTCAATTATAAACATGGTTCTTTATGGAATCGAATGTGGTTCTTCGATGGCAGCCCTCATAGGACCCTTTGTAGCACCTTCAGCTTCATTAGGTCAGTGTTTAATAAGCCATGCAGGTGTTCAGGGTTGAAGATGAAGTTCTAATGATCTCCATCCCACATTTAGAACGGAGTACTATAGCGAAACTGATAAGACGATCATAGTGCCCACCCTTCGACTCGCTCTCGCCCCCTGCTGGGGTGGCAGTGTTGTAGCATTAAAAAGACAGAGTGCTTGTCTCACAGCTTTCGGACACTCGAGAGGCTCCCCAAAGCGCTGATAACACACAGACTAAGACAGGACTGGGGAAGCAGAGGCCTGCGAGTGCATTACAGCTGCATGCCATCAATAACCGTGTCCACTGAGAGACAAACACACAGACACAAAGACATACACACACACACACAAAGTACCTAAAGACAAGCCTTCAATTAACTAAGATGTAACATTTCTGAAAACGCTGATGCTCCACAAGCTGCATCATCTGCTTTTAACATTCAACGAGAATAGAACTTGCATAAAAATGGTTGGATGTGCGTTTGGGATCCTCGAGAGACGACGTTAGCGTCTTCAGAGGAACGGCGCTGCCCGCACAGTGCTGAGAGTTAAGAGAGACACAACAACAACTGCAGCGGAGCTCCACCGGTGACACAGAGAACATGCCAAAGACAGTTTAGAGGACAGACAGACAGACAGACATAAAAGACACAGAGCTGATAGGGACAGACTCCATTAGATTCTCCTCATGGCTTTAGAGATGCTTCAGAGGAATTTTCAAGTGCACCTGCAGCCTCATGTTGGCGCCGTCGTAAGAAAACCTCATATTTATTTAGATTTAGTTACATTAACAGATGTTTAAGGAACAGTTCAGCCAAATGCTGCTACAAAAGCTGCTGCTAATTGGTGTAATTCATGCTAATTGGTGGCTGCTTGCTTGCTCATTGCTTTAGCGAGACGCTGCAGGTCAACTGGGTACATTTATAAAGCAATACGCTGATTACTGATCTATATGCTGAAGTGTAAGCTGAATTTATGAAGTATAATATGTTGGTATTTGAGACTTTCCAAAAAATTACATATTAAAAATGTTTTGGTGTTGATTTGTGGTTCATTTTTTTGTGAAAACTGAGAAAAATGTTATAGAACAGACTGTTGCAATCTCACCGTTTTACTGAGGAAACAGGAATTCTAAAATTTTGAGATCATTTTGTAGCACAAAGCTAGTATAAATCATTCGGTAATAAAAATAATGAAATTATAAAAATGAAATTAAGGCAGGTTCTATGTAGATTGTACAAGAGACTAGCTTTTCAGGTGGTAACATGTTTGTGCCAAAGTGGGCGGAGCTAAATTTGTTCACTGAGTAAATGCAAATTGAGAAAATAAGTTGAAATAAATGTGTCTATTGAGTTTTATGATTCATTGTTTCATGTTTAGACATAGTATGGATTCATTTCATCTAAAAATGTACAAAAAAATAACCCCTAAACCCCTAAATAAATAAAGAAAGAAAGAAAGAAAGAAAACAGGGCTAAGATCATAATTTCAGCCTGCAGTGTCTCGCTCTTAAACCATCTATTCCTTCTCCAATAGCACTGTAATTTCAGAGGTATAAGGTTTTCCTACGATGGTGCCGAACCTCCACCGGAACTTCACAAACCCAGGAAAAATCAGTACACAGCTTTAACTGATCGATCTATTAAAGGCAAGATTAAACAGCACGCCCCGATTGGGACCCCCACTCCCTGCTACAGAAACGCTGAAGCTGAAGCCGAGCTCCCTCACTCCTGCCCCGCGGCGGCATCCTCGCGCTCCAGCTTGTAGGCGGTGTGTTTGCAGCAGAAGTGAGAGAGAGAGAGGTCACACCTGGGGGCGCGGGGGTCGCAGCGGCCCATCAGTCTCTCCAGCAGCCCGGCCAGCCTGGAACAGCCACTCCGGCCCTCCGAGAAACAGCACAGGGAGTCCATACAGCTGATCCCGGCATTGGCCTCAATAAACTACAGAGAGAGCAAAAGAATTCAAGTGAGGAAGAGAGTAAAAAAATGAAAGTGGGGAAAAAATAAATAACAATAATAATAATAATAATAATAAAAAAAATAAAAAAAAAACTGTGAGGAAAAAAAAAGAAAAATTAAATAGAAATAAAATAGAAAGAAAACAGAAAAAAGAGAAAGAATAAAAGAAGCAATAAAAATAAAGAAAAAGAATAAGAATAAAAAAAAAAAACTAAGAATAAATTGGAAAACAAATAGAAAAAAGAGCAAATAAAATTGAAGAAAAATAAATAAAAATACAAAATAAGAAAATTTAAAGAAAGAATAAAAAAATATATATAAATAAAAACAAAAATAGAAAAAAAACAAACAATAAAATAAAAAGGAAAGGAGAATAAAAGAGAAATGAATGAAGGACTAAAGAAACGTTTAGAAACATTAATCATCCCAGTTTAAAGTGCAGGTTTGTTTCATGATGGAGTCTAAAGAGTGACGAAAGGCACTTAGGACACACTGTACACCATTACATCACCATCACACATGCAGGTGAAAAATGAGTGGAGCAGAGGGCGGGGTTATCCAAAATATCAAACACAAAATAAAACAAAACAAAAACAACAACAACAACAACAACAACAACAACCCCCCCCCAAACAAATCAGTGGAAGCTGCTGGTGGGACGCAGCACTGAGGATGTCCTTGGCCTCCTCATGACCGGACCATGTGATCAAATTACAGCCTGCCAGCACAGCAGCCCACCGGCCCATCCCGAATCCATACAGCCCTGTCACACAACACCTCACACTTACTGCTGTAAGCATGTATCCTATACATCCTCCTTCATTCACTCACACACATACATACACACACACAGCAGAACAGAGTGTGTGTGTGTGTGTGCACGCATCAGCTGCACTGAAGGGAAGTCGATGGTAAACTGCTGTAATCTCCTTCACAGCCAAATCTTCATCCTCCTCATCCTGACTAAGCAAGACGACGATCAGCGCAGTCCTCGGAGACGCGCTGCAGCACCGTCTGCAGAACTGCAGGACTCGTGGTGGTGATGCAGGTGTGAATGCGGTTCTAACCTGAGACAGAACTTTAAAGGGTCTGGATCCCAGAAGACCCAGAAGAGCTGTGTGTTTCTGAAATCTCAGAGTGGAACAGTATTTTAAAGAATTGGCTCAAAATGTTTGTATCTGTGTTTTTCAGTGTAACAAGCAAGTTTAACACTCACACACACTCACACACACTCACACACACTCACATTTCAGTGCTGACTAAAATGTTGTTATTTGAGAAAGAGAAAAATGTGGCTTTTATCACTTCCCAATAATTCTTACTGGGTTTTCTGCACCACCAAACAATACACGTTTAATTTAGACATTAACTACACAGATCAGCCACAACATTAATACCACCTGCCTAATATCGTGGGGTAGGGCTGGGCAATATGATATTTTATCGTAGCATGATAAATTTTATCGTGATGCAATCTGCTTTTCTAAGCGCACTGACACTGTTAGCACTTAATCATTTGTGCAAACCAGCCATCAAAGCATCTCAGAGTCTTACGCTCGCCCATTTGTTCTACTTTTAACACATCACCTTCACCCCTTGGAATCATTAAAATGTTATTCACCAGATTTATTTGCAGATTTATTTGGTTTTAATGTTTTGGCTATGGTGCGTTTCAGGCCGGACTGTTTTCTAAAAGAGGCACAGTCAATCAGAACAGAGCTCACTTACATACTCTATATGGACAAAAGTATTGGGACACTTGCTCATTCATTGTTTTTTCATTGTGTATATTTTAAAAAAAAAGTAGTTGGAGTAACTGTCTCTCCTGTCCAGGGAAAAAGGCTTTCTACTAGATTTTGAAGCAGATTTTGATTGCAGTACTTCTCTACAGGGACTAAACTGTGGGGAAGCTGTCTGTTAAAGTAGAAAGTAGCTGAATACAACCATTAGAAGGGGTGTCCACAAACATTTGGACATGTAGTTTATATCAGGGAAACAATAGCTTGTTCTTAAAAAACATTTATGGTTAATAAATCCACAAGAAAAATGTATGATATGGCATTTTTAACATTTCTACCCAAATTACCCCTTTAAGTGCAGAACAGAGCTCATTTGCATATTCAATTTAAAGGCAAAGCAACAGCAATTATAAACAGCCTCTATAATTTAAAACATAAAAAATACTTTTAAAAAAATCTAATAAAAGCTACAAAGATACACTATATGGACAAAAGTATTGGGACAAACACCTTTTAATCACTGAATTGAAGTGTCTCATTCACTCCCACTTCCACAGTTGTAGAAATTCAAGCCCCTAGCCATTACAGAATAGGTGGTCCTGGAGCCACCACTCCAACTTGGCCACCAAGTGTTAGACCACATAAAGTTACAGTTCAGGCTCAGGGCCGAGTGCAGAAAAGTCTCCAACGCTCTGCTGTTAGAGCTGCAAAGGGGGACCGGCTCCATATGAATGCCTATGCATGTCATAAAAGCTTCTGTAGGTGTGCTATGCAGGTGTCCCAATATTTTTGCCTATATGAGCCCTTTAACTCTGCTAACTGGGGAGTCTACACAGATGATGTGCTGTTGTCTATTCTGCGAAACATATTCTTCCGCCATGGATATATTCCTAGAGATCCTTAGTGAGGAATGGGCTATCTGTGAAAAACGGGGGTAATGTTTGAGCTATTAATGTCATGCTGAAGCAGTATAGCTAAAGATCAATACGGCAGGAAAGTGGTCAGACGGGGGGGGGGCTAAGCTGTAGTGACGGTTTAGCCTTGTGCTACTGTAACTGTAAATAGAGTCATCAGCAGCAGGCCATAAAAGAGCAGCTCTAATCAGAGCCAGACTGCAGGCCGGTGACCTCTGCACTGTAACTGCGGCCAACTAATGAAAAACGGGCCCTCTGCACCGGGAGCCCAGACGTTAAAATGAAATGTGCAGGGTCACAAATTAAATGAGATTTGAGGTGCGAGTCGAGAGGAGAAGCTAGTCTCAAACCGTGTGAAACATAAGTGCTAATGGGATATCTTGTCTATACCTGCAGGCCATTGTACTGTTTTACAGTTTCAGCAATCATTCAGTGCTTTATTTAATGAATAATAATAAATGACATGCTTGATCATTTCTAGAAACAGTTGTTCACTCAATTCGGATTGTGAAAGCAATTTTTACCTTAACAGCTTTAAAATCATGTGGATACGGCACTGACTGTAATGGGGAGGACAACAACAACTGGGCTCGGCCCGTGAAAATCTGAGCTAATTAACTTAGGCAATATGGGAAACTGTTCATAAGAACTGTGTAATACTGTGCAACCATGAGTCATGGTTGTGTAAAGCCCTGTAACTATGGATGGACCTATAATATAGGCGTGGACTGTCATGAATGGGTATATGAATGGGCATGCACATGTACGAGTATGGATGGTTATGAACGGATATGGATGGTCATAAATGGGTATATAAACAGGGTATATGAATAGGTATAAATGGGCATGCATATGTATAGGTACGGATGGTTATGAACGGGTATGAATGAGCATGCATATGTATAGGTACGGATGGTTATGAACGGGTATGAATGAGCATGTATATGTATGGGTACGGATGGTTATGAACGGGTATATAAACAGGTATGAATGAGCATGCATATGTATAGGTACGGATGGTTATGAACGGGTATGAATGAGCATGTATATGTATGGGTACGGATGGTTATGAACAGGTATGAATGAGCATGCATATGTATGGGTATGGATGGTTATGAACGGGTATATAAACAGGTATGAATGAGCATGCATATGTATGGGTATGGATGGTTATGAACGGGTATATAAACAGGTATGAATAAGCATGCATGGGTATATGAATAGATATAAATGGGCATGCATATGTATGGGTATGTATGGTCATGAATGGGTATATGAATAGGTATAAATGGGCATGCATATGTATGGGTATGGATGGTCATGAATGGGTATATAAACAGGTATGAATGGGCATGCATATGTATGGGTATGTATGGTCATAAATGGGTATATAAACAGGTATGAATGGGCATGCATATGTATGGTCATAAATGGGTATCAAAAAGATTGGGCTCGGGTTTGAATAGAAAC
Source organism: Salminus brasiliensis (assembly GCF_030463535.1). Taxonomy (NCBI): domain Eukaryota; kingdom Metazoa; phylum Chordata; class Actinopteri; order Characiformes; family Bryconidae; genus Salminus; species Salminus brasiliensis. The sequence goes on along the minus strand of NC_132894.1, from coordinate 5,782,474 downwards.
TAATAGGTATGAGTATGAACCTGTTCGAATAGATATGAATGGGTATGAACAGCGACGTATTAGTATGAATGGTTATAAATGTGAGTAGATATGGATGGTTATGCGCATGAATGGGTATAAATATGTATGAATGGATATGAATAGTATATACATGTGTATAGGAATGGCTTGGTAAGAGTAAGCTTGTGCCCGATCTGACTCATTCATACTGATAAAATATCTCTAAACAATCAGTTTATGCCAGATCATTTACATTAAAGTACAGTAGTTTACATTACATTAGTTTAATGCACTCCCCTGCATTGCAAAGAGGACTCATTATGTATGGCATATTAAATACATCTTAAATAAAGTAAACAAAAGGGTTTGATTGTTTCATTTTAGGCCAGTTGGTTACATTAAATACCTTTTTTCTGTGTAGCACTGTGGAAGGCTGCTCGTGGTGTCATTTTGGTGCAATAAGAAAACAGAACTATACAGTTTAATCATTCAGAACAAGCTGTGTCCGGTTTATAAGGCGTATTTAGCACAAGGCTGGGGCTCATTAACCTTCCAATGCCGTGATACACTCTAAAATACTGCTGTACTGGTGAAGACTGAATATGTTGGATGCTGATGAAGACGCTACGTGATGTCTTTACTCCTCGGGGAAGATGCGCCAACACGGTAGCCTTCCTCAGTTCTAAACATGTTTGAATAAATTTGCTGACGTCTGAATAATTTGCACAAATAAGTCGGGTTTGAGACTCGGTTCTCATGACTGAGGCTAAACACAGAGAGACGGTACAGATTTATTGGTAATGAAAAAGCAACAGAAACAACAGAAATCATGTATAAACAAAGAATAACTGAAAGCTAATAAAAAACAGCACTTCTTCAGTGATGTGACAGTACCTTCAAAACACAAGAAATTACTTCATATGCTGAATATCAAAAATATAGATCATGATGTTTTCAAAGCATGCACATATCTATATGATTATGAAACGTGGCAGATGCAGGCAGCTCCACTTAAGGCACAAGTGTTGAGGGTCAGAACACACATGGACGGGGTGGGGGGGCGTGGATGGCACAGTACACAGGGTGGAGGAAACTGGGGTAGTAAAAACTGATTATTTCCCATCACGCTCCAGTCTACAGCCTCTGGGGTGACTGGGGTCAGGGTGATGGGACTACAAGGGGAATGAGTGAGTGATGGGTACACACGCACGCACGCACGCACGCACACGTACACAGACACACACACACACACACACACACACACACACACACACACACACACACACACACACACACACACACAGGGATGCGAGAAAGTGTTTGAAGTTGGCGGTGCTGAAATTTTTAAAAAGGACTCTTGGATAGATGGATATTTATACTACCAGTCAAAAGTATAGAAACACTGACTCTTATATTTCACATTTTTACCTACTGTTGAATAAAAGTAGATAATAAAACTATAAAATGGCCAATATGGAATTAGGAAGGACCATCCGATCACGTTCAGATTTCACCTGACCGCAATGAAAGCCAGGTGTAAACCTGCCTGAGTCAGATCTCCACAACATTTAAAACGGGTGTAGGTGGAATGTGCTTTTCACATCCAAATACAGTCAGAAAGGTGGAAATATGGTCTGTTGGGCTCTGTCTCTTGCTCTACACTGCTCTCTCTCACTCAGAGTGTGTGTGTGTGTGTTTGCGTTTATTTACTGGTAGCTAATCGACACAGCTGACAGCATTACAGTGCGTGTTCCTATGTGAGAATCATCTATTGTTCCACTGTGTTGTGAAACCCCCGACCATTTCACATCAAAACCATTCACGATCTCCCAAATCCGGGCCACCCTAATGAGAAACCACCGGTTTAGGAAGTATGACAGCAATACATACATGGAGTCTCATATTATTTAGAAGTTCTCCTCATATCAACACCTGGTTTGGTGGTAAATCAGGGCTTAATGATGGTAAATCAGGTGAGCTGTTGCTGCTGTTGCTGCTGATGTAAGTGACTACATCCTCCACGCTGTGCTGGCTGGACTGGGGGGTGTCCAGGAGAAACCTGGAGGAACCGAGCTCTGTTCTTCAGACTAGCTCAAAGACAAGATCTCACTACTTTCTTCAGAATCTTGCTCCTCCTTTTTACTCTAATGGCTGAGAGACAGGCATAACATAAACAATATGATTAGGTGTCTAAAACGTCTGCACAGTCCTGTATACTGTACTCCGACACCCACATTTGATCAGGTGGATGCAAACCTCTAGACTGGTGGTATAAATGCAGTGGGTTGTGTGACATCACAAAAACACAGTTTAACATAGCTGGTTGCGTTTCCATATAGGGACTGTATGGGCCGAGGAGCGGCTGGCTTACTTCTGAAACTTTAACAGTGTTTTTGCTAGTATAGACCACGCTGACACTAGCAGGAGCCAGAACAGGGGAGGCAAACTCTAAAGGCTTAGAGGTAGGTGCATTAAACCAACCCCCCACCACCCCACATGGCTAAGGTGAATATGAACTAGAAGGGAGGAAATGGGGTAAAGGCGGGTACTAAGTGGTTCGCCACGGTCAAGTTTAGTTGAGATGAGAGTGGAGGGTAAATATATAGGGTCCAGGAGGAGGAGTTGGGGGTGTAGTCCTTCTCTGGAAATTTTGTTATGATGCCATAAAAAATGATGATAAAAAATGTTAGGAAATGATACTGCCATGATACTGGCCTTTTTAAGCAGCATATACACTGCATGGTATGGAGTATAAAAAAAATACCTTATCAAAAGTTCATCCTGGTTTTGATGAAGTATCATTATTCCAAAGAACACAGTTCTTTGCCGAGGGGCTTTATACCCCTCTATTCCACGCCTGATGCCAATAGGTTCATGTCTATCCTTGAGTTCTATTCAATTCTATTAGTTTGTTACAGGGGCTAGACAAGCTGTGTGTGCATTTGTACATCTGTGTCAGCAATGGGTGCAACTTAAAGTAGCTGAATGCATTCATTAGAAGGGAGTATCTTCAGCACCCCTAGTTCCCGCATCCCTGCACACATTCGCACACGCACACAATTCGGCTCCAGCCTGGGCTGTACTACCTAGGGGAGGGAGGGGGCTGCATCAATGGCAAGGGAAGGAGAAGCAGCTAGCAGTTGCCAATTGTCCTCCCCTCTGTCCCTGCTTTCAGCAGTGTCATATTCTGAGCCGACTGAAACCTTATCCTCTTCCATCTGGAAGGACAAAACAGCTGGTTAAGGCCCGCGAACGGAAGGAAAACAGGAGAGCGGGGCCAAAAGAGTGAGCATGGAAATGGCCCAGGTCCACTGTGAAAACAGCATGTTGAAGTCTATGGTCTATAAAGGCTGTATTCAGAATAACGCCCATTTTAGGAACTCTATTAGAGGCACATTAGGAACATGAGAGATGTTCCTCTCTCACTCACCCTGTGGTAATCACAACAAACGTTCCAAAACCTACACCTGAAGTTTCACTTATGTATCTATTTTACAAAATAGGTTCTTTATGGAACCAAAAAAAGGCTTTGAACCTTTTGGAGTGTATTTACTAGGCTTCCCCCTCGAATGTCACTGTATCCTCTGAATTGTGATCTTCGTTAAGAAGCAGGTGAAATGTGCTACCACGCTAGCATTATCCAGGCTACAAGCCAGACTAAGACTGCGGCAGATGCAAATTAGAGCCTAAAACTCTAGTCTCTAGTCTCCTCTAGTCTCTAGACTTTCACAGGAGGGTGGTGTACTGGCAAGAATCTGGCGATATGATACAAATCACGATACTGGAGTTACGATTTAATTTATTACAACATATTGCAATTCTGTCTGCAAGTTTCTTTATTGAGTTTTTGTAAATTTTTTGTGATAGTATGAAAATACATCGCACTGGACCAAGCTTGCTGGTCTGCAGGGGGCATTCTGCTGGGATCAGTGCATAGCAGTTTTGGTTCAAATGTAATTGGTATTGTAATTCCCAAAATTCCCATTAATTCCAGTGACATTCAGGATAAGGGAACCAGGTTTGGAACTTTTATTTACCACAGTGGCAACTGTTGAAAACGCTCTTTAATTTTCCTCACAGAGGAAAAAACGCTTAGACCCAGAGTTCCTAATATGAGCATGATGTCGACTACAGAATGACGGCACGTCTTTTAAACTGGAGTCCAATCGGAGAGCTTAAAGATGTGCTAGAATGTTGTAAAGCCGGGGAGCATTTTGCATAAGTCTTCAATAGCTGGCATCACATGGACAGGAGATCATTTTCTCTGCTCACTGCAATAACGTACAACAGACTATTCTGACCGTTTCAGGAGCATGCAGTCCAAGACAAAAAGAAAGCCACGGAACATCATCGAACACAAACAAGTGGGTAGCATGAGGCCATGCTGATTTCAAGCTGTGTTACAAAAGGCTTGAGCAGTGCTCCGTTTCACACCTGCCTGGCAGGTTGGTGCTGTAGTGCTCGCTCTCACACCAGCCTAATCTGTGTGTACAAGAACCTCACCGAGCTCTACAGAAGGCCAGCAAGAGTGACTACAGAACTGTCCTCTTCAAGCTCCGACCACAAATGTGTCCTTGCATAGCTACTGTTGCTTGATTGGGCAAATTTTACAGAACGCTGAGGAAAACAAAAACCCATTCAACCCTAATGAGAGACCGTAGCTCTGTCTCAGTGTATATCACAATACCTACATTTAGATTGTTATTAATATTTACCCTAATGAGAGACTGTAGCTCCTCCTCAGTGTATATCACAATACCTACATTTAGAGTGTTATTAATATTCACCCTAATGAGAGACTGTAGCTCCTCCTCAGTGTATATCACAATACCTACATTTAGATTGTTATTAATATTTACCCTAATGAGAGACTGTAGCTCCTCCTCAGTGTATATCACAATACCTACATTTAGAGTGTTATTAATATTCACCCTAATGAGAGACTGTAGCTCCTCCTCCTCAGTGTATATCACAATACCTACATTTAGAGCGTTATTAATATTCACCCTAATGAGAAACTGTAGCTCCACCTCCTCAGTGTATATCACAATACCTACATTTAGAGTGTTATTAATATTCTCCCTAATGAGAGACTGTAGCTCCTCCTCAGTGTATATCACAATACCTACATTTAGAGTGTTATTAATATTCTCCCTAATGAGAGACTGTAGCTCCTCCTCAGTGTATATCACAATACCTACATTTAGAGTGTTATTAATATTTACCCTAATGAGAGACTGTAGCTAAATGGGATTTTACTCACTGCCCTGTAAAGCGTGTCTAGTGCAACAACAGCTATGTGAGCACACACTTGTCAGCACAGTATAGAGAGGGTATCCATGCTTCAGACCACAGGAAGACCACTTCTGCTGACCTGGCAGCGGTGGTTAACTCTGCAAACGCTGCAGAATCTGCTATCTTGGCAGGTGAAATGCCTTGAATGTGGGCAATGTATCTCACTGTTTCTCAGCGAGATGACTGTTGCATTATGATGATGTTCAGCCTATGTTTGGACATATTTACTTGTTTTAGTGCAATTATCACTGCACTGCACTCTTCTGTGGTTCTTGGCTTAGATGTTCAGTTCTAGGAAAAAATATTTAATTAGTATTGATTCTTTCCTTGCAGGAGAAAATTAAAGTACAATAGAAATGTAGGATACAAGGCCTAGTAGTACTCTGAATCTGTTTAAATTGTTAAATGAATCCAAACACAATTAGATTTTGTATTTTCTGTATATATATATATATATATATATATATATATATATATATATATATATATATATATATATATATATATATATATATATATATATATATATATGGCCACATTATAAATGGGACTTTAAATCATAGTGTGGTACCACTTATCCATGCCCACTCATCTTCCATATTAATCAAATATTATTATTATTATTGTTACTACTACTAATAAAAAAAATATCAAGCTCAGTAGATACACTGCCCACATTTAGTACGTCTGACCAGGTTCAGTAGTGAAGGCTGGAGTAAATGGATATACAGTACTGTGCAAAAGTCTTTGATCCCTAAGACTGTTCATCAATAGAGTCACTGTCCAACACCACACCCTAAGCACCACCTTTTTTATTAGGGTTTATTCTATTGTTATACAGTGTTTTAGAGCTACTTCTCTATATATACACACACCCACACACACTGTATGGACCAAAGTATTGGGACACCCGCTCATTGCGCATTTGTTTTTGCAGTGGTGACTCAGCGGTTAGAGCGCCGGACTATCGATAACAGGGTTGTGGGTTCGATTCCCAGGCTCGGCAAGCTGCCACTGTTGGGTCCTTGAGCAAGGCCCTTTACTCTCTCTGCTCCCCAGGCGCTGGAGTTGGCTGCCCACCGCTCTGGGTGTGTGTGTGTACTCACTGCCCCTAGTTCACTAGTGAGTGTGTGTGTTCACTACCACAGATGGGTTAAATGCGGAGGACACATTTTGCTGTACAGTGTACACTGTACAGTGCCAAAAATACGTGCACCTTTACCTTTTATTTATTAAAATAATAATAATAATAATAATAATAAAAGGAGTAACTGTCTCTACTATCCAGGGAAGACTTTCTACTAGATTTTGGAGGAGCACTGCTGTGAGGATTTGACTGCACCCAGCGACAAGACCATTAGTGAGGTCAGGACGTTGGATGATCACTCTACCTCATCCCCAACTCATCCCCAACCCCAACTCGTCTGCAATGGGTGCAAATTAAAGTAGCTAAATCTATTAATCAAAATATTTGGACATAGTGACTGGTACACAAAAACACAGTATCTCCATTTTGGCCTAATGTGAATCTGGCAGTTGTTCTCTATATTGTCTCTAAATATCACGACGAATGGACCAATAGAAATGATCCAACTTGACTGGGAATAAAATCTTCTCACACTGATTTCCACTAAAAGTTTTTTTCTCCTGTAAAAACATTGGTCAGAAATATTGGTCACTTTGTAGCTACCTAGGACTTTTGCACAGAACTGTATACCTGTATATAAGCACCAGAGCTCATTTGGAGGTATCCGGGGGGTATTGGGAGCCGGTCATGCTCCAGGCTGCTGTGCGTTTCAGCCAAAAAGAGGTAGAGAGTCATGCAGGCTGGGTTGGGGGAGGATTAGTGTTTACAGACATGCAGAGTGAACTGTGCGACTTCTGTTTTGGCTCAGTGTTGGTTTTATTTGGTCCTTGCACTGCCCCCCCCTCCCTTTATCAAGTCCTATCCCGTTCACTCCATTGACCTGAATGCTGGTTAGTTTGTTCTGCCACAGCATGCAGCATGAGACTGGGGGGGAAAGGGGGAAGGGGCGGCTTTTCCTACTCTACCTAATCTTTCCCAGCTGATTCTTGGCTCTGGACAGCGGCTGCAGAGCGATGAAGTCGTCACCTATAGCGACGCGGTTGGAGTACATCTACAGAGCGAGAAGGGGTGAAACACACAGGGTCAGAGAAAGGGTCAAGGACACAGGACATAGAAATGCGTGCGCACACACACACACACACACACACACACACACACACACACACACACACACACACTATTCTGATTTAATTACTATTGACTTTATTAATAATAATAATAATAGGACTGCTCATTGGTTAGAGCATGCTCATTTGCATATGACAATCATCCACAATCAGTGTTCCAGTAAAGGAAAAAAAAAAAAAGATCTCTGATATCTAAAACTCACATTCAAGACTTCATACACACAAGAGAGACAAATACAACACACTGACAGAGAGACAGAAAGACAGACATACAAACAGCTTTGTAATCGAGAAGTTTCACTATGACAAAGACAGGAAACAGGAAACAGACATCAGACAGTAAGGACACTTGTAACGGGCTGCTGTGCTGCAGCAGCATCTCCTCAGCTTTTAGAGCATTCACCTGACCAGCCTCATGAACTGCTAACTACATCTCACTGAGAAGGCGGCAGACCCCACTTACACAGCTTTAACCCCTCAGACTCTTACAACCTCTTACACACTAGTTCCGTAACAGGTACTGAATAAGTAGCTGCTTTTATAGTTTACTGTGAAAAATTCCTGGTGAATACTGAGAAAATTCATAGCAGCTCCTGAATAATTAACCGCAGGTACTGAATAATTCAAAGTAGGCACTGAATAATTAAAGGGTAGATACTAAATAATTTAAGGCTGGTTAAAAATAATTCATAGCAGGTTGCTTTTATAGTCAAGCCTGAATATATACTGAAAGGGCAGGTACTAAAAAAGCAGGTACTGCAGGCACAGGTCACTGCAGCTACTAAATAATCCAGTCAGTACTGAATAATTAATACTAGGTCCTTAACAATTTATAATGGTTATTCAGGAAAAGGGAAAAAAAAAATAAAAATCATAGTAGCTACTCAATAATGCATAATGGATGATGAATAATTTACAGCCAGTCCTGAAAAAAATAAGCATAGCTACTTTCATAGTACTTTCAAAAGCAGATGTTGAGTCATTCATAGCAGATACTAGTCATTTTAGGTCCGACTGAGGTCAGTCATAAATCCTCAAGTGTGAAATTCACTTTCTTTACATACTAATAAATTCCATTTCAGCTCTGATTGAGAAAAACGCAGATTTTTTTTTTATTGCCACGATTCTAACTTTATTCTAAGTTTATTTGGTTTTGAGTCATTATAAGCAGTGGGTTTCCACAGGAAGCCGTGGTATCTACTGCTTGACGTCACTGTAGACCTACAGTCACAACTACCCTGCTGAGTGCGAGTGCATATGTGTGTGTGTGTGTGTGTGTGTGTGTGTGTGTGTGTGTGTGTGTGTGTGTGTGTGTGTGTGTGTGTGTGGGTGGAGGATGGGCTGGTGGTAAGCCATGCTGTGGTGTGAGCGACATGCTTTCCATCGATTAGCGTCAGCTTCTGCAGCGGGTGCTAAAGCGCCCAAGTGCTGAACCCATTACAAACGCTTATCTGCACAAACGGCATACAGAAGGAGTGGGTCACATGATGCCCATGCAAAACGCCAGACCGCGTCCAATTCAGCAGTCCTGCCTTGGGTGACGGCAACAGGCGTTGGAGTGCGCTGAGGGAGGGGTCAGTGCAGCGAGGACAGGTAAAACGCATCAAACTCACCTGAGACTTCTGCGTGCTGGTGGGCTGCATGTGCCTGTAAAACACTTTCTTGATGACGTCGGGGAACAGGCAGGTGATGATGATGATGATGATGGCGAACCAGGCAGAGCCGCTGGACAGCAGCTGGACGAAGACGAAGTACATGTCTTGGGTGTGCAGGAACGGCCTGCAGGGGAGGAATACATATGAACATCTGTATTTAGCATTGTTGTGTTGGCTAATGACATTGAAGGGCCCACACTTTGGATACAATAAATAAATAAATACATAAATAAATAGAGAGAGCGAGAAAGCATGGTGTGGCATGCAACCTTCAAAGCATACAATTTACTCAGCCTCAGTAAAATCATAGAAACTAGATACTATTTGGTCTCTCATGAAGCTCAAAGCTCCAGTATATGCACTACTCTCACTCCCAGGTTTTACCCTGATCCCATGTTAAATACCAAGCGGTTATCAGGAGAAAACTGCAGAGAGCTGAGGGAGAGCATGACTCAGACAGGAAATCAGCCCCATAATGAATAGACGTCTGGAGACATGAGTGCTCTTCTCCCCACATCCACACGATCCACTCCCTCCCTCCCTCTCCAGAGGAGATAAAGTAATGGGTTCTGACAGCCAGGCCTATTCATTACGAGCCAGACACGATTAGGATCACTGCGGCTGGTGTGGCCAACTTTCTGTGCATCAGTCATGGCACTGAGAAAACATCTATAGAGAAAATACATGCTACCCTGTATCTTCACAGCCAGATATATCATCCCTGTCGTAACATAGCCTCGTATGTTCAAAAAAGATAAAAAACAAACCATCCATGGGTAGTGAGATTTAGTTCTACATAATTCTGCTTAATTGTGAGGAGATCAGCAGATATATATATATATCTGCTGATCTCCTTACAATTCAGCAGAATTATGTAGAACTAAATAAAATGTGTGTGTGTAATATTACTATGCTGTTTAAATCTAAATAATAACTTCTTTGCATTTTAATTATTATAATAATTTCTTTGCACTATTTGAGCAGTTGTTTTTAAGCAGTGCAAATAATTGCTCTAAATAGCAATATTGTTATTTGGGATTTAGGGGAAATACTGTCCATGGTATATAAAATACAACGCAAATATTAAAGTCCCTAAACACATTGCCTATAAACAGTAAAGCCAGAAACCTGATAATGTAAGGTGGTCTCTTATTTTTTCCTAAGCTGTATATATGAAAATAACCTGCTGAAAATAAGCTTGTTTACATGTATATTTATGGCATTTATTACACGCTCTTATACAGGGCAACTTCTAAACGTGCTTACACGCTGCCTACTTGGAAAGACAACACAGGCATCCTTAAGCTACTGCAAACAGGCTGGAGTCCAAATTTCCCCTCCAGTTAAGAGGACACTCTTCATACACAATATCCTGCATATGTGGAAGAATGGGATTTGAGGGATTGTGTTCACAGCTGAAGTGGCTATTCAGAGCAGATTTACTGCACTGATGTAAACAGTCCGATTTGTGCTGTGTTTTCATGCATTACAGAGGGATAAGTGGTTGCAGTACCAGATGATTCCTCCATAAAACAAGGAGAAGATGAAGTAGAAGGCGATGGAGCCCCATGTGACAAAGTGGTTTATCCACGTCCAGAAGTGTGTCTCCAGGGCCAGCTGTGGACAGGGCACAACAGAGAACATGAATATGAGCCTGTGTTTTAGTTCAGTTTCTAAGGAAAAAGCCTTCTTCAGTTTCAATGGAAGTCAATGTAAACAGAATTTAGTCCAAGTCACACTGGAGAATTTCTATTGGCCCATTTATCCTGAAATTCTGAGACAATACAAAGAAGATTCGTGCAAAAATGGAGATGAAGGGTCTTTATGTGACATCAAGTATTATTTATACATATAAATATACACACACATCTATTAGTGGCGGAGGTTTTCTGATCAGCCATAACATTAACACCACCTGCCTAATACGGAGTAGGTCCCTCTTGTGTTGCTGCAACAGATCTGACAGTTCATGACATGGACAAGATCTCTGAAGGCATCCTGTGCCATCTGGCACCAATGCATTAGCAGTAGATCCTTTAAATTCTGCAACTTATGAGGCATGGCTGTGATCCTGCTGCTGGTTCACCTGCTGTCCTTTCTTGAACCGCTGTCGGTAGTCACTGACCACTGCAGACCATAAAACCCTCTCAAGACCTGCCTAATTTTTTGGATGTGTTCTGACCCAGTCTCTTGGAGGATTTCTCATCAAAGAGAAATCCTCAGATTCTCACGCTTGACCATCAAGAACTGACTATTCACTCACTGCAATTCAGATGCAATTGTAGATGAAGATAATAATGTTATCATTATCATCTTTTAGTGGTGTTAATGTTATGGCTGATCTGTGTAATCAATACCATTGATTGAGGCATGAGTCACTTACCTTTAAGGTTACTGTAATGACCATCACAGTGAACACTAAAGTGCCAAAAGTCCAGTTTCCGAACATCTGCAACAGAAATGACATTAAAATGACTTAAAATAATAAAAATAATAATGATAATAATCAATGACCAGTGCTAAGGGGCTAGTAAGCCCAATTGATGCTAACAAGCTAGAGGACAGCTGTGTCGAAAATATCTTCAGCCTTTAAATTTTGTAAAACGGAAAAACTCAGAACATCGGAAGCTGTTTCTTTTCTTTTCTGTCATGCAAAGCAGAGTGGGAGAATATTTCCAACATCGTGTCCTAACGCACGCCCATAATTGAAGATGGCACTACATCAAAAGAACACTGATGAGTGGCTCTCGTACAGGATGGAAAACCATGCGCCAGTGACAGCTGCTCATTGTAAAGGGGGACATGCATCGACTGTAATCCAATCAACTCTTACCAGCTGCCTGTTAGCTCGCAAAATCTGAAAACATGCAGAGCGTGAAGAGAAAAGGAAGGGAAAAAAAGAGAGAGAGAGAGAGAGAGAGAAAGATGAGAGGAAAAGTGAAAGAAATGGAGAAAAAACAAGCAAAGAAATCTACAAGATGATGTCCGCACCTGGAGCTTCCACCTCAGTGTACATCACAATACCTACGTACAGCAGGTGCGTTTTCTACAGATGTCTTACTACACTACACTAATGTTAGTACGGTAGCAAAATCCATCATGCGAATGCCAAGCAGGCCCCTAAACACTGGGATGAGGAGCAGTGGAAATGTGATCTCTGGAGCGATGGCACTCCATTTAATTCACAATGTCTTTGGTTCTGCCACTACAACTCATCCCAATCATCCAACATCAGTACCTGCCGCTCTCGTGAAGCTGAATGCAATCAAATCCTCACAGAAACTGTTCTGACCTAGTGCAACGTTCCAATCTAGTGTAAAACCCTCTCAGAAGAGCAGAAGGTGCTACTGCTACTGTAGAAAAGGGGTGAAGGGGTCAACTCCAGGGCTGGGCGATATGATAAATATTGTATCACGATATCTAGAGACATTTCACAACACACGATATTTATCATAATACATGTGACCACAGACTAAATACATCAGTAGTGACGGATTCTTAAAACTACTATTCCGATACTTTCTCCTACTGAGTACAATGATTTTTTTTCAAAATCTGTTGCATCTAATTAAATGAAATGTGAAGTTGATTACTGTTTATTAAGCACTAATAGTTTATAAAATGTATCACAATACGATAAAATATCATCATATTGCCCAGCTCTAGTCAGCTCTATTAACAGTAAGCTTGGACAAAAAGGCTTATCTGCTGTACATTGTAGTAAATATTCCTGTTGTGATTCTAATTCACTTACAATGTTGAGACTGTGAGCAATAGCGTCTTACTCTTTACCAATTACCATCTGACTACCAACTGGGCTCATGTCTAGTACTTCTGAATAATTTAGACAGCATGGACACTCCTCCAGCTGTTCATGTTCGCTTGGTTTCAAAAATATTGCCAACCTGGTCCGCTAACCCCTTCTTCTGGACAATACTGTCTATTTGACTCTCCTTAGGAGGGCAGAACTTATGTACTGCAGTTTCTCGTATTCTCATTATCTCAGCATTCTTCACCATACTTTCTAAGTGACGTTAAATTTTTGCGCTAACCTTAAATTAGAATGACTGTACAAAGGGAATGGTTAAATGAGGACACACACAATGGCATGTGAAAGAGAAAAAAGAACAATAAATTTGACAATATCCACACACATTAAAATGACCGTGTCTATCATATCGGCCCAAGACTAATTAACAGCCTTGATTTAATAATAATAATAAACACTGGATGAGCAGGTGTCTACAAATATAGAGCTCCTTGTCCTGGCATGGCATTAAAGCAAGTGTTTGTGAGAATGTGTGTGTGTGTGTGTGTGTGAGTGAGAATGTGTGTGTGTGTTTGGGGGGGGGACTCAGACCTGCCCGTTTCCCATCAGAGTGGTGTCCTCTCCCATCAGGATGTAGGAGCCAAAAAAGAAGATGAAGGCGTGGCAGAAGCCCAGCAGAGTCCAATACAGAAAGGTTTTGAAGGAGAGCAGGGAATTCTTACTGATATCTCTGTGAGAGTGGGCAAGAGAGTCAGAGAGTCTTTGTCAGAGAGTTTGTTAAATATTATCAAAGGTGTTGCCAAATGAACTTAAAGAAAACTTTAAATGTAAATTTTTATTTATTTGATTAAGTTCTGGCAACATTAATATCCAGTATGAAGCTCTAATAACATTAATATCCAGTATGAAGCTCTAATAACATTAATATCCAGTATGAAGCTTTAATAGCATTAATATCCAGTGTGAAGCTCTAATAGCATTAATATCCAGTATGAATCTCTAATAGCATTAATATCCAGTGTAAAGCTCTAATAGCATTAATATCCAGTATGACGCTCTAATAACATTAATATCCAGTATGAATCTATAATAACATTAATATCCAGTGTAAAGCTCTAATAGCATTAATATCCAGTATGAATCTCTAATAGCATTAATATCCAGTATGACACTCTAACAACATTAATATCCAGTGTGAAGCTCTAATTACATATGCATCTAAAAGGAAGTTAGGTAATTAGGGGTTATTATAGGGGTAGTTTGTGGAATGTCAGGTGGCAGGTGTTGCCAAATGTACATTCAGAGAAGTATCCTACAGATTTACTGAGAAGAAACATTTTCAGCTCTAAATGATAAGTTATATATTATATTTAATTATATAATACTTAATTATACAATAATATTATAATACATGACATAAAAAAAAAATCTATACCTGCCCAGGAGTCAATCGTACCAGAGGTGTTCATTATTTTATTCAAATACATCCTAAGCCAATATTTCAGCCTCAACTAGTGCAGCCTTCTACTGAGGTGTGTGATGTACCTGTAAAGTGCTGGTTTGCTCTGCAGCACATGCGGATGAACCAGCTGCTCAAAGAGGCTATACACCAGGATGGGGAGGGAGGTGAAGCAGATGTTGTACAGTGTCAGATACACACTGTCATACAGGGTCTGTAAAACACAGGAGGGGGTGTGAGAGGCAGCACTGCAGTAAAACAACCAGCACTGCTGCTGGAGAAATCTCACACTGCAGATACGGCTGCTTACGGCCACGTTAGTCTGTGCTAACTGTGCTTCTCCAACATCATCCCTGATTCCAGCATCCCTCCTCAACTCTCACTATCAGCTACATCTTTGTCAACTGATTACCACAAGAACTGAGGTGGATCTTTCTGAACTGACAGAGACTGAAAACACTTATAATTGAAGCCAGTGTGTAGCTGCTGCATTCGGTCAATCAGATTATTAAACTTAATAAATAAACTGTACATCTTTATGGTTCAACCTTTCAGAGAGGAGATTATTTTCCAGATCTGTGATCAGCATGGGGTTGTGAGTGGAGTTTCACAGGCTCTTCGTCAGGGATTAAGGACGTAAATAATTCAAAGCTTAACCGTTTACTGACTAGCAAACATGTGAATGTTACTGGCTAATTTAAGGTCATTCGATCTCCAGTAAACAACAATTCATACATGAATGTTCTATCAGTATTTCCCCTTACTTTCCATGTGATGCATCGGTCAGTAGAACACTGCTGAACCAAAACTACTGGAGAATAATTTTTACACAGGGTTCTACATTACACACTACTGGTCAAAGGTCTGGAGTCAATGTTTACAGCAAATCAAGAACAAAGTTCTAATGACCTCTGTGTCCAGAACAAAGTTCTAATGCCACTGACATCCAGGACAAAGTTGTAATGACATTTTAATGACATTGATGTAATTAAAACTTCACTTTGTCCAAAATAAAAGTTCTAATGACCTCTGTGTCCAGAACAAAGTTCTAATGCAATTGATGTCTATAATAAAGTTCTAATGACCTCTGTGTCCAGAACAAAGTTCTAATGTCAATGATGTCTATAATAAAGTTCTAATGACCTCTGTGTCCAGAACAACGTTCTAATGTCATTGATGTCTAGAATAAAGTTCTAATGACCTCAGTATCCAGAACAAAGTTCTAATGCTATTGATGTCTAGAATAAAGTTCTAATGCTATTGATGTCTAGAATAAAGTTCTAATGACCTCGGTGTCCAGAACAAAGTTCTAATGCTATTGATGTCTAGAATAAAGTTCTAATGCTATTGATGTCTAGAATAAAGTTCTAATGACCTCAGTGTCCAGAACAAAGTTCTAATGCCATTGATGTCTAGAATAAAGTTCTAATGACCTCGGTGTCCAGAACAAAGTTCTAATGACATTTTAATGACATTGATGTAATTAGAACTTCACTTGTCCAGAATAAAGATCTAATTACATTAATCTAATTACATCAGTGTCCAGTATGATGTTCTAATTGCATCAATATCCAGAATGAAGTTCTTATAACATTGAGATCTGGAAAACTATTCTGACTAAATCTTTTCAACAGTAGTGTAAATTGCAGAAGTTGGTATTATTGATATTGGCTTTTTAGCCTCTTTAAATCAGTAATAAAAGTTTCAGAAGGGGAAGAGGGAAAGAAGGGCATTAGACAGAAGACACCAGAAGGAAAGCATTTTCACATCACTGAAACACCACACAGTCAAACACATGAGAGACTCCAACAAGCACATAAATAAACACACTTACTTGCTGTGAAAACAGACAGAAGAACTGGTATAAAAACTGGGGTGTGATAAAGCACACATTCTACAAGAAAATAAATACAACATTTCTGTTCAGCAACATGCCTCCATGACAGTTATATAAAACTTAGAATCATAATAATAATAAAGACAAAATCTCAGCAGCTCTGGTAAACGTACCTTGTAGAAAAAGTACTGAACGAGGGTTGCTATTCGAATATAGTAGAAGTGGCCGTGGACGAGCAGTAGTTTGGCAAGGAATTTGAACCTTGCGATTGCATAGTCACTGTTTCGCACAGCCTGTCTTCCTTCTTTTCCCATGATACCTGCGCACAATTGAATTCTGTTAGCTCCATCAGCAGAGTGAGGCAGAGTTACATTAACATTTTAATTACGCAGGAGTTCTCTTGGGTCCGACAGCCCTGCTTCTCTCTGCATCTGTTTGGGGTGAAATCGATTTGATTAAGGCTCTTTAAGACGTTATTCAATCACATTCCTGTTTTTCCCCCTCACTAATCCAATACCCCAACATCCCCCCACAACACTGAAGTGAAGATCTGACCTGACTTGCACTTAGATCTTGTTGGTATTCAGTCTCGGTCTACCTATCCGTCTCTCTGTTCACCTGGACGGTCCCTACATATAAGCTCTAAGGAAAAAATATTGGGACACTGCTCATTCATAGCCTCTTCCAAAATCAAGGGTGTCCAGGGAAGGCGGCTTTCTACTAAATTCTGTAGAACTGCTGAGAGGATTTGATTGCATTCAGCACCAGGAGAGGAGTTAGGAGTGAGGTCAGGATGTTGGATGCTCGCCACCCCACCTCATCATCCCCAACTCATCCCAAAAGTATTGGATGGAGCACCATCATCATCATTTTAGGGAACACTGCTCCACAGCTCAATGCTGGGGGGGGGGGCTTTATACCCCTCTATCCCACACCTGGCTTTAAGCACAGTGCCAATAGGTTCCTGTTTATCTGCTCCATCCAGAGAGTCCTATTCTATTGGCAGCACTTCTCTACAGGGACTAGACAAGCTGTGTATGCAGCTGTGTCAGCAATGGGTGCAACTTAAAGTAGCTGAATGCTTTCATTAGAAGAGGTGTCCACAAACATTTGGACATTGCTTTTGTTAGTAACAGGATCACACTGGCGAATTATTGACTATTCATTAATATTCTGTCAGAAGGTGGTAAAACATTCTACTTAGAACCATCTTGGAAACAATCAAATCTTGATCTCAGAAGTAGGAAATCATGAACCAGAAAACATGTTTCGTTACAGCCCTAACCTTTTCACTTCTAGAATCTGTACACCTCGCGTTAGCTGTGAGCTGTTACATTACATCATATGAACGGTCACTCACCAATACCAACATGGGCCTCTTGGATCATACTGACATCATTGGCTCCATCCCCGATGGCTAATGTAATGGGTTTCTCTGGAGAAGTCTTCAGCAAGCGTACCACCTGCCAAACACACACTGCCATTAGAGCAAGCTCAGGGGGTGAACAGCATGGCAGTGCAGGGCGATTAAGCCCAGACTGAGGACATTAGTGACTGACCTGTGGCACCAGCTGCACAGTGGAGGCTTACAGATGTCTGCACCAAACTGCCCCTTTAGGCCAGACAAAGTAAAGATGCACATTTTCCCCTCTTACCCACAAATGTAGTCCACCGCCAGACGTGTTCGGGGTCATAGGGTTTACTGCTTTGGTTCTGCAGGCTGAGGCTAATGTAGCTAACAAGCAATGAAAGCTTATACCCCACCAATTAGCATTTTGACTATTTATATCCTTGCCTATCTAACAGACATGCTTATGTCGTTTCTGACATTGCATGGCGCCCTGTATTCCATAAACTTGCACTGAAGTGCAAGCTGTTCTTTAAATTGGTGAATTAATTTATAAGGAATTAGCACTGAATTAAATCAGAAGGGTTATTATTCAGTAATTTCAGAAAAAACTAACTGCAAACTGGCCAAGTTATTCCTATTTATTTCTAAATTACAGGAGCGATGGCAGCAAATCTGGGACTGCTGGAGGTTCTGTGGCACACAAGAGGTTAAGAAGCAACAATTGCTGTTGTGTATTGCAGCTTACCGAACCACAGCAGGGACATGAAACCTGCTTTGGCTTTTTGTCTAGGTGTGAAAGGAGTCTGAGGTGCTGGAGGTGGGTGTGGCTTAAAGCAGTAATCAGTTTGTAGGACGTAGAAAGTGAGTGTGAGGTGCTCCAAGTAGGTGTGACTTATAGATGAAAAGGTGAATTAGTACTAAATTAAATACTAAGTATTAATATTCCTTAATAATCAATTGCGATATTACTGCCTGTAATTCCTAAAATACATTTACATTTAAGGCATTTAGCAGACACTTATGTCTGTGCCTTGCGATTAACCAAAGGATAACTTTAGCTAGTTTGAAAAGGCTTAGACTCTACTAAACACTAGTCAATAAGGTGACCACTCTGCTATTCGCCCAAGTACTCTCGGAAGAGGTGGGTCTTCAGTCTGCGTTTGAAGACAGCGAGCGTTGGACTCTGCCGTTTGAAAACCCAGGGGCAGTTCGTTCCACCACTTTGGTGCCAGGACAGAAAAAAGCCTGGTTGCTTGTCTTCTGTGGATCTTAAGGGATGGCGGGTCGTGCCGAGCCGTACTTGAAGCTGGAAGGGCTATAGGTGCGGATCGGCTTTGGACCATTGCCATCAAGTACGGAGGGGCTGGTCTGCTCTTGGCTTTGTAGGCCAGCGTTAAGGTTTTGAATCTTATGCGGGCAGCAGCTACAGGAAGCCAGTGAAGAGAGAACGCAGCAGTGGAGAGAGGCTGAATTTAGAAACGTGTATTGTGCAACCCTGGGATAATGGCGCTTCCATGCACTTAAGAGGTAAAAGTGCATAGGTGCATGGACTGAATACATGTGAACACCTGCAGACCCACAGCAGGGAAATGAAACTTGCCTTGGCTTTCTGTAAGGGTGCCATCCTGCAGCAGAGCACGGCGGAGCAGTTTTTACAGACTTCCATAAAGAGCTTCTCGTGCTCCCGAAGAGCCAGAGACAAACTTGCGCCGTCCACCACCAGCCCGTGCTGAATCACATGGTCGTCTTTGATCCTGCACACACACACAAACACGGTGTTAATCAGGATTTGATTGCTGTGTAGGAATGGTTTATCTAGCTACATTTTACACACTGCTACCCCCAACACACACCTCTCCCTTCAGACTAATCACAGAGCAAACACCCATGTGACTTCTACGTGAGTCAGCAGTAGAGGGTGTCTGGTGCATTTACATTTATGGCATTTGTCTGATGTTCCTAACAAGGAGGATGTAGCATTTGGATTCTTGCCCAAGAACTCTTACTGGTGTAGAGCGGCGGGCTCACCCTGCCGCCCTGGGAATTGGACTATAGTCTGCCCTGAGGAAAAGCAGTGTTATCCACTACTCTACAACAACAAGAGGCGGACTAGCTACAACTTCAAACTATCATTTACAGAAATATCTACAGTTTAAACTCCATACTGATTCTCAAACAAAACACTGAAAGTGGGTGTGGCTTAGTGCAGAAATTAGTGGTCAGTGTTTGAAGTGGGTGCGGTCTAAAGTAGAAGTTTGAGAGGTGCTGGAAGTGGGTGTAGCCTCAAGCAGACATGAGTGTGATGTGCGGAATATGGATGTGGCTTAATGTGAAAATGAAAATGAGCGTGAAATGCTGGAAATGGGTGTGGCTAAAGGAAGACATTTGTGAGGTGTGACTTAATGTAGAAGTGTGGATGAGGTGCTGAAATTAGTGTGGCCTAAAGAAGACAATAGATTGACTGGTGCCATAAAAGCAGTTAATTTCGATACCCAGCCTTCTTACGGAGGGATGGACGAGAGGAGAAAAAAAAAAGGGGAGAAGGGTAAGTGGATTACCTGCGTGCGAGTCTCCGGAGCTGTTCTGCACACTCATGGTCAGATTTCTGCTGTACTAACTCCAGGATGTTCATGGTTCGGTGGAAATGACCACAGGAGAGGCTCACGCTGACAGCGGTTTCGTGCTTATCGCCCGTGAGCACCCACACCTTAATCCCAGCCAGCCGGAGGGCCTCGATCGTCTCCTGCACCTTCTCCTGCAGCCTAAAAACATACACACAAAAATATACAGACATGAAAATGTTAGAGCACCCAATTAGAAAGCAAACATCATGGCAAGACTAAAGTGTCTGGAGTAACGTGCTTTGGACAGAGGGGTTTTGTCCTGATTTTTCTTTTTTTTTTTTTTTTTTGGGGGGGGTGTATTTGGGGGTGAGGTGACAATTTTCATCCTCACACACCTTCCATTAAAATCAAACCTGTGATCTCTTTCTGACGGTAGTTGTTGTACATTGACATTAACTGTGGACCGATGAGGACATGGTTGTCTCTGCTCTTGGGCTGAACTTGCAAAGGATGGTATTTGTGGTGGATGGTGAAAGGATGGTGATTTCGAATTGTTCTGAGACTGTTTTAAATCCCTTCCCAGACTCATCTCAGAGAGCTCTTTGCGAGCCCATGATGAGCCTACTCACGTAGACATTTAGCTTGGCTTGCTGCCTTTGTTTGACGGCTAAATAAGACCGGCTCCTGAAATATCCAGATGTTTAAATGTGTTAAAAATGACACATGAAGGTTTTAATAGATTGTTCAATTTTTAAATTTTTTTCATTGAGGCCAAGTTCAGTGAGTTAACACTGCATTCAATGCCTACACACACACACACACACACACACACACACACACACACACACACACACACACACACACACACAAAATACAGTGTCCCCAGATCACACTGATGAAGACACAGACATTCCCCACTGGGTGGAAACACACTGACGAGGAAACAGGAGGAAAAAGTGAGAAAAGGGAAACACACAGGAGACTAATGACTTCTCCATTTGCACACAGCCTCTTTGAAGATGGGAGACTTTGTGTGGTGTGTGTGTGTGTATGGCGTCACTGCAGCACCCTGCCTGCCACGGGGCAGAATTAATGAAGCACAGAGCAAAGGCTCAGGCAGATGGCATGAGCTGGCCTCACAGTACACACACACACACACACACACACACACAAGAACTTGATGGCTTGTAACAGTATGGCTGTTTTGAGAGCTATGGAGATCTGCTCTGTTCTTCACAGGTGGCTTCTGCTCCTATATAGAAAGCCCCACCCCACACGTTTCTTACACAATAGCCTCCAAACTTCACACCCTCTACAGTTTAGTACCTCTATAGTCGCTTGAGTGTGGCGTAAAAGCACAATCATACCCTTCCCCAGTGGCCCAGTGCCCAAATGCCAGCCCTGTCATCAAGAGGTCGCGGGTCCAATCCCTGGTGATACCACCTCCATCTGTGGCCAGGAGTCCCAGACAGGTTCACTGGCCTTGCTCTCGCTCTGGGTGGGTAGGATGGCCCTCACTTTCCTCCATCAATTGTGTTGAGCTCCAGTTTGGCAATATGTGGTGGAAGGCTCCGAGTGGTCCAGTGAACAAAGGCAAAGGCAGTATGAAGCGAGAATCGCTGGTTCCAATCCCGATCATGCTGTCGGCCATCAGCCCGAGAGCGCACATTTGGGCTTGCTCTCTCTGGGTGGGCAGATGGTGCTTCCTCTCTCCACTTCACTTCAGTGTGATGCTGGCCGGTGCATCAGAGCTGGGTACCCGGCGCATTCCCTGGCACCAGGCGCAAGAGTTGTGGTGGAGCTTCACATGACTTGATGGAAGCAGATGCTAGCCTTCGTCCATGTAAATAGGAATCTCGGTAAAATAAGAGGGAGCAAGGCTGAACAAAGGGAAAAGCCCCCTTATTATTAAACATTAGTTTACCAGCGATGGGAAAGTGTTCTTAAGATCTTAAGGCGTCTTTCAGTGTTACGTTTACAAGTCTCTCCGCCAATGGACAGGGGCATGGTCTTGGACAGGAGCATGGTGTAAAAAAAGTATATGGACACCACTTATCATTAGTAAATGCAGCTAATTAAGGATGCACCCATTTCTTATACAGGTGTTCAGTTGTGCACACCACAGAAAAGCACTGCTAACAGAACAGGATGCTCTGAAGCTGCTGGACATGGGTCTGAAGGGGCATAAAGCCCTCCCCCCATGGAGCACTGGAGTGATGGAGCTCCACCCGATATCTTTGGGATGAGTTGAATGCAGAACTTACCGTCCAACATCAGAACTTGACCCCACTAATGCTCTTGTGGAGCTGAATCCAGTCAAATGTTTAATACTTTTGATTTAAGGGTAAACACTGTAAGAGTCTACAAACGTCTGGACATGCCTAAAAACCGCAGCTTTAGATGGATGCATGCACGCTGAAGTGGAGAAGACTCAGTGAGAAGAACAGTACATTTGCTGAAGCCCTCCATCCTGGAGAGTCATTCTAAAGTCAGGAATGTCTCTGCTAATCCTAAAGCCAGGAGATTGGGGAGTGTGCAGTGTTTCTCAGAGTGCGAGCTGGAGAGCTAAGCCTTTGTTGCATAATTGCTTTAATGGTATGTGACTGCTTGTTGAAATCGAAATGACAGGCTGATCAGTGCGATTACACACACCGAACTCAGGAGCTGAACCGAGCCTGGCTGGCTTCGGGCTCGCAACACCATGCCGGCTCACACGCACACTGTGAACGTGAATGTAATCTGTGCCCCTTTTACCATTTTAAGCACCTCACGGGGCTACTGTAGTGAGGGATGATCCATCGCAGGCTCAGCAGAGAGACAAAAAGATGAGGCTAATGTAGCTAATAAGTAATGGGAGCTTTGATTAACAGTTAGCATGGTGCATTCCTAAATCATCGCACACACTGTGGAGGTGTTCAGTAATTTTCAACAGATTTGCTTATGTGGTTTCTGACACTGTGTGGCTCACTGTTACAGTACTAGGGCTAAAAGTACAGAGCAGCTCAAAACAGTAGCCGAAGTCAGAAGAACTACATACACAGCAGAAACACAGTGGCATATCGGAACACGTACAAATGTACAAAATGCTCCCTTTTCTGATTTATGACATTGTCGTATGACCAATTTTTGAGAATTTTAACTCCCCACCCACTAGCTAGGACTTCACCACCCTATCATGTAACAACACCAATGCTGGGAGGGTAAAAGCTAGTGAGGATCCAGTTGATCATTTGCACCCATTGCTGACAGTTATATCATGCCAATAGAATAGACCTCTCTGGAGCAGATAAACATTGGGCATTGGGCATGGTGACAACAGGTTCAAGCGTGGGTTAGAGGTGTATAAAGCCCCCCCAGCATTGAGCTGTGGAAGAACTGTGTTCACTGGAATGATGGTTGGTGCTCCATGCAAAACTTCCAGGATAAGTTAGGGTGATCAGGTATTTAACAGCAGGAATAATGAATGAGTCAGGAACTAATGAATGAGTCAGGAACTAATGAACGAGGTGTCCCAAAACTTTTGTCCACTTAGCGTATAACCTGTGGGTGCTCAGACGATCAGATTTGGGGCCACAGAATATGGGCAACAGTCTTGTTTACACTCTGATGGTCTTGTGTATGTGTGTGTGTGTGTGTGTGTGTGTTGACTCACTTGTCTTCCACGCCGGTGGCTCCCAGCAGCTCCAGGTCTTTCTCGATGAAGCTGAAAACATCAGCCAGCCGCTCCTCTCTCTGCTGCAGGGCCGTTCGAGCCTCGTGGATTCGTTGCTCCACCTCCTTATACTCCTCCGCACTGAAGAGCCTGTAGGCCACCACCAGCGTCCGCAGACCTTTCTGAGAACAGGAGAGCCAGGACACCTGTATTAGGCACTATGTAGGCTTTATTACTGTCCTCACTGAGGATGTTTTAGGTCTTAGGAACTTCATAATAAGTACATTCATGTCTGTCTGTATCTACCACAGACTGTGGCGGTCCAAGAAAAAATACCTTAACCCGCTTTAGTTGGAGTAACTGTCTGTACTGTCCAGGGAAGAAGGCTTTCTACTAGGTTTTGGAGCACTGTAGTGAGGATTTGATTTCATTCAGCGACAAGAGCGTTAGTCAGGATAGGATGTTTGATGATTACCACCCCACCTCTTCCCCAACTCATACCAAAAGTATTGGATGGAGCACCATCCATCATTCCAGAGAACACAGTTCTTCCACTGCTAACAGGCAAAGGGTTCGTAGAAACTGTAAACTATGAAAGATCAAATACTTCTTCTAACCCTCAATACCATCAAATCCTTAATATTAATATTAACATTAATCAGCATTATTTGGCCATTGATTACTGAGATCTGCAGCTCACTCAGTTTCAGTGTGTGTGTGTGTGTGATCTCCAGCCTCAGTTTCATGGGTGTGGCCCTGCTGGTTTTACTGTAATACTAACATTAATATACTTTTCACTCGCCAGTAAGCTACTGCAAGGTGACCATCTCTAAACTTTTAATCCACACCATGTTAGTGTTTGTATAGTAAAATAAATAAAGAAAGAAAGAAATAAAAATAATAAATACATAACAATAATAATAAAAATTCAGTAATTACACTACAGTAATTCTGTAATTATGTGGTGGTTCAGTGGTTAGAGCACTGGGTTATCAATCACAGACAGGTTGTGGGTTCAAATCTCGGGTTTGCTAAGCCCGAGTCAGGCCTTAACCCCTTTCTCTAAGGAGCATGGCTGCCTCTGTGCTCGGACCCCAAATTTCTAAGATGGGATATGAAGGCGACAATCTGTGGTTAGAATGCGGTGTTAATAATCACAGGGTTGTGAGTTTGATTCTCAGGTTTGCCGAGCCGCCACTGTTGAGGACTTGAGCAAGGCCCTTAACCCTTAATCGCTGACCCTGTGCTCTGAATCTGTGGTTAGAGTGCAGGATCACAGGATCACAACAAAACATCAGCAGGTTGTTGTTTCTATTTATTAATAGCTGCTAATGCTGAATTTTCTGAAGATATGTGCCATTACGAGACAAATGCTGTTTGATTACGGTTTAATTTCTCAAGAATGGAGCTGGGAATTGGAATGGTTTCCACTATAAAAACCACTTCTTAAACCCCCCTGATATCCTTTATGGTTTTGTTTGTGCATTATTATTACATCCCTACAGTCCGCAATGCAGATGCTAGACTGCCTCTTACCAAAGCGAACTCGTCCACATGCAACCTCGTCTTCTCTATTTCCCCGCTCTTTGTGTAGGGAAGAATTGCAGACTCAGCTCCTTTAGTGAACAAGATCTTCTCCCCTGAAATACACAAAACAGCCCTACATTAGACCAACCAGCGGAAAAAGTAAAGCAGTGCTCGTCAATGAACGGGTTTACTCAGGGTCTTTAGTAAAATAGAACAAGCGATTAGAGTACAGATTTGTTTTTTATTGATTTATTTGTGTATTTTTTTTTTAAGCTATGCTAATATCTGATTCCACATACAGTCACCTGTAAACATAAAAACAGACAGACATCACACAGCTAAAACAGACTGGATTAGATTCTACAGCAGTTTTATACAATTAAGAACCATTAATACAAACCCAAAACCCTACATACACTGTATGGACAAAAGTATTGGGACACCTGCTCTTTCGTCGTTTCTTCGAAATCAAGGATATTAAAAATAAGCTTCTCCTGCTTTTGTTGGAGTAACTGTCTCTACTGTCTAAGAAGAAGACTTTCTACTAGATTTTGCAGCATTGTCAGAATTTGATTGCATTCAGCGACAAGAGCGTTAGTGAGGTCAGGATGTTGGATAATCACCTGGACGGACATTATATCCATTTAGGACCTGGTATTGGGTATGGTGCTCCAGATAGTCCAATTGCACTGGCAATACATGTCCACAGGGACAAGACAAGCTAAGGGTCAGCTATGGGTGTACCGTAGAATAGTCTAATTTATTAGAAGGGATGTCCACAAACATTTGGACATATAGTGTGTATTAGTTTGTCAATACATCATAATAAATGATATTTTTCTATTTAAACACATTCTTAAGCAACAAAACGAACCCAAAACAGTGTCTTGTACTTAACCCCCCGACCGGGCCAGACGATAACATAGGGTTTTTCACGTGCAACATCAGGTTTCAGCTGGCAAATCTCAATTCTAGGAAAAAAGCTAGTACTCCACCCATCACATGATGCTACCATTGCTGAAAGGATTAAAGCTAGCATGTGCTTCCTTCAAGACTGCTGCTAATGCAACATCATAGAGCTCATGGAGCTCAACACACTTGGAGGGGCACAATAACGGCTGACTGTTCTCATCGGACAGGTCTTACAGTGCCAGAAACCACACAAGTGAGTCTATCAAACATTTGACAACTGAATTAAAGGACAGTGTGTGATCATTCAGGCCTGCAGTTGGCATCTTGCTAATTGGTGAGGTATAAGGGTCTATTGCTTATTAGCTAAATTAGCCTCTTAGCTCCAGTGAAGAAACTAAAAAGTAAAAGCTGCGGCTGATCGACGGCACACTCACCCAATGGGGTCTGCAGGATTACACTCATTCGCCTTCGGTTGGGATCAAACTCCAACACATGCAGGAGTTTATACCTGTGAGGGAAAAGGTGTTAAAAGTGGCTGTTTACGGTCTTATTTGGAGTCTCCATCAAAAAACGATCTTAAACTCGGCTTACTTTTCAGATTTCCCAAACGTTTTGATCTCCATGGTTTCTCCTTTGCTTCCTGTGAACATCACACCCATCCTGCAGAAACATCAGGTCAAATTCATCAGGACAATGTGACATAATAATAAAGGAAAATAAATATGAACATATGGCTGCGACAGAATGGATCCCTATTCACTGACTATCTCGGAGTGTCAGCTTGGCAAAGTGTAATTTCAAGCATGATTTTGAAGGCACTCCAGTATCTCCCACAATGCACTGGAAATTTTTAGTGAACAGTGTAGCTCACTACATCATCTGAATGTTTGCACATAAGCAAGTGACTGTAGTGTTTCCTCTAGGAGTTTATCATCATTGGCAGCATACCAATAAATAAAATGAGGAAATATGACACAATAGATGAAACACTGTGAGGCTAGACTGCAAAACGGATTCATTTATACATATTATACAGCTTTCACCCACTGTGAACTGGCTGTTTCTGAGCTGAAAGACACCAGCTAATGTTACTATCCTTGTCCTGTACAGCTGAAGTAATCTGAGCTTAGCATTTGTCAGCTTTTGCTTACCAAAAGACTATCTGCCTTTCTTTGTGTGAATGTCAAGTCACATGTGATCTACTGTGGCTTTTCGCTGGTGAGCGTGCCTCCATTATAAACGACGGATTCAATTTTTTGGAGGCGGCGCATCCGCTGTACCGCAGGCTTTATGTTACATTGTGAATGAATTCACTGTAAAACCGGCCTAACTTTACTTTAGCTGGTTTAATCTACCCTTCTCGTCTCTCCTCTCCCTGTCTATTTCGACTTTATTCATTAGAAATAAAGAAATATTGGATGGTTATGAGACACTGTGTGTGTGTGTGTACAGAGATTTAAACAGGACACTAAACACATGAGGAAGTGTCCGAATTCATTCTACTGTTTCAGGCACAGGGCAGCCAATCAGAACAAAGCTCATTATCATGAATCAATCTTAAAGGCACAGCCTTGAAAGGGATCAAGAGAGGTTGGGAAAATGATGGTGAAACAGTTTTTGGTTCATAAACCCACTAAAATATCATAACAGGACCTCAGGGCACAGGGCATTAAAACACTACATTAATGCAGGATATGAGTCTGCCAAGGTCAGAATGAACTTCGGCTGTCACAGGTTTTTAATTTTGTTAACCTTAAAGGGCAAATTTTTTTATTTAAACATTTATGCAGCGGCATGAGGAGCCTCCTCCTGGCCGAATTATGTCTCTTTGGTGTCGCCTGCCAAGATGATGCTGCGTGTTTGCACTCGGCAATGTGGGCAGAAAAAAAAAAGCAGCAGATTTGCCTTCACCTCTTAGTGGCTTCCACCAGGGCCTTCTCGTCAGGAGAGGAGGCGTAATACTCCATCTGTGCGGTGAATCCGTTGGCGTGGGAGAAGGGGTCCCCCGGGCCGTCTGTCTGGTCGTAGCTGATCTGCACCGTGTGGCACAGAGACACGGCTTTTAGGAACAGCTCCTCTTCCCTGCTCTGAAAGACACACAGAACAATCCGACTTTGCTGCCTTGAAATAAGAGACTATGACAGTACATGAGAGTATGTCAATATCAACACTGTTAAAGTTGCAAATACAGCTACTTTTAAATTCATTACTTTACGTTTCTGTGACGTCAAAGAAGCTAAAAATAAATAAATAAATAAATAAATAAATAAATAAATACCACCAATAAAACACATACAACTATCATTTTAAAAATATGAAAAATAAATAATATGATACTAATAACAACAACAATAATAATAATAATAATAATAACAATTAGGACACGGCAACAAAAACAGCCTGTTTAATTCTAAAGGATAAAAAGTGTTTAGATGCATAAAGTCATACAAATAGACTACTTGGACAAAAATATTCCTGAGACACGTCTTACCAAGCGGGGGGCAGAAGAGTCTGGTGTGTCGTCCGTCATTCCTTCAGGGACGAGCTTCCCGTTGATCTCCTGGTATTTAATGCCGTTGATGGAGCATTCCTGGAACTGCATCTCGTTCTCAGTCAAGGTGCCTGTCTTGTCAGTAAAAACGTACTCCACCTAGGCCACAACATTAGCATTTATTTTTTTTCGTTTATTTACTCTCCAAAGTCTCCCATGGCGCCATGCCTCGTTGAAACGATGTGTTAAGTGTAGATAGCAAACATTCAATCCATCTCACAATAGTGTTTAGACAAAAGAGGAAATTTTATTCTGAATGTAATTTAATAACAATTGAGCACTGACCTGACCCAGCTCCTCATTGAGGTCGGAGGTGTTGACCTGTGCCCTTTGGTCACTTTCCTCATGGTACAGGTCAAGGTCCCAGCCAATGAAGAATGAGCCCAGAAACTTCTGCATCTCCACGGTAACGTACAGGGAAATGGGTATGATGAAGTTGTACAGAACCAGGAAGGCCAGGAAATCTGATATAAACTTCAGAATCTGTAAAAGACACACACACACACACACGGCCTTTTCAAACAAACACAAGAGGAAGTGGGAAGGCAGCAGATTTAACTCTGAGTGACAGCAGGCAGCGGGCAGCCAGACAGGCCGTCTCTGCTGCTCTGTCAAAATATTTGCAGCGATATTCACAGCTCTAATGCAGAAACAGAGCACTGATACGCAGCTGAAGTAATCCACATGTTTGGTGTGCTTCCAGGTGTTACTGTGCTGGGCGTGGCGTTCGAGAAGGGTTACAGGGCCGGGCGGGGCGTTCGAGAAGGGTTACAGGGCCGGGCGGGGCGTTCGAGAAGGTTTGCGTGGCATTCCAGGGGGTTACAGTGCCGGGCGTGGCGTTCGAGAAGGGTTACAGGGCCTGCCCGAGTGTTCGAGAGGGGTTACAGTGCATTCGAGAAGGGTTACATGGCTGGGCGGGGCGTTCGAGAAGGGTTGCGTTGCGTTCAAGAGGGGTTACAGGGCCGGGCGGGGCGTTCGAGAAGGGTTACAGGGCCGGGCGGGGCGTTCGAGAAGGGTTACAGGGCCGGGCGGGGCGTTCGAGAAGGGTTGCGTGGCGTTCGAGAAGGGTTACAGGGCCGGCCCGAGTGTTCGAGAGGGGTTACAGTGCATCCGAGAAGGGTTACATGGCCGGGCGGGGCGTTCGAGAAGGGTTGCGTTGCGTTCAAGAGGGGTTACAGGGCCGGGCGTGGCGTTCGAGAGGGGTTACAGGGCCGGGCGGGGCGTTCGAGAGGGGTTAGAGTGCATTCGAGAAGGGTAACATGGCCAGGCATGGCGTTCGAGAATGGTTACAGGGCCGGGCGTTCGAGAAGGGTTGCATGGCGTTCGAGAAGGGTTACAGGGCCGGGCGTGGCGTTCGAAAAGGGTTACAGGGCCGGGCGTGGCGTTCGAAAAGGGTTACAGGGCCGGGCGTGGCGTTCGAAAAGGGTTACAGGGCCGGGCGTGGCGTTCGAAAAGGGTTACAGGGCTAGGCGGAGCGTTCGAGAGGAGTTACAGGGCCGGGTGGGGCGTTCGAGAGGGGTTAGAGTGCATTCGAGAAGGGTAACATGGCCAGGCATGGCGTTCGAGAATGGTTACAGGGCCGGGCGTTCGAGAAGGGTTGCATGGCGTTCGAGAAGGGTTACAGGGCCGGGCGTGGCGTTCGAAAAGGGTTACAGGGCCGGGCGTGGCGTTCGAAAAGGGTTACAGGGCTGGGCGTGGCGTTCGAGAAGGGTTACAGGGCCGGGCGTGGCGTTCGAGAAGGGTTACAGGGCCGGGCGTGGCGTTAGAGAAGGGTTAGAGGGCCGGGCGGGGAGTTCGAAACCTAAAAAAAAACAATACCTTGAATCCGCATACCTTTACAAATTTGACTTTTTTTTTCATAAACAGCTGTAATACAATCCAATACAATAGGAATTAAAACTGGCCTGTTTTTTTGCAGCTATATATGGAGCAGGGATTGCATGGCACTGTTTACAAATTGTTTAGACATCCCCACAACCCTGTATCTACACTGTGCTGCCTGGCTCCTGTAGAACACACTCCTAACTCCTAATTTCCGAGCTAAAGTGACAGTTTGATGTACTGGGATGATCTGTGGTCTTGCCTTGCTGCTGTTGCGTTCCTGCTCAGTTTTCTCGTTGTAGAAAGGCTCGTCCCACTTGTTCTCTGCCTGCCAGGCATACTTTAATATGGTGCTGAGAATGGCCTCAAAAAGCAAGATCCCCAAGTAGATGATGAGAAACGTATTCATCGACCTGAGAGGCGGGAGAGGGAGAGAGATTACAGTCATTACTGAGCAAAATGAATCCAATAAATGAGGGGGACAAAAAAAAATGAGACTTTTAAAAAGAAGAAAGATAAAGCTCACGTACTTCTCCACTGCTGAGCGCTTCTGGGACTTGCATTTGTAATTTAGAGCCATCTTTGATTCCATGCCTGTGTACACGGCCACACCTGAGTGGAAACAGAACACAACAAGCCAAAAATATTAAAATCACATCCACATCCTACATTTCTGTTGTATTTCTTTGTTCTCTTGAGATCCACTTATGATATGTGTATGGTTATGTACTAAAGCAATGATCATTCATATGATCCATTTTCCTGCCTTTCATGCCATAAAATTACAGGCTGTGGTTGTCATTGTGCCTTTAGGACTAATATCCATAATTAAGATCTGTGCTGAATTTTCTTTTGACGTCACAAACACTGAACTTTTAAACTAATCATTTTTGAAGCTTAGAACAAACTGATCTTACGGATATTGACTGGTGAGACAACCAGTACAATTAGGCCCTTTAGTGATATTTACAACCTACTCTCCTTGCATTTTTCCACAATTTGGGTCCTTTAAACAAATACTCCAGCATTTTTCAACTGAAGCAACTGACCATAGGCTTTTTAACTTACTCTTAAACCTAAACTTGATGTGTGATAAGCTACCAGAGATGGTCTTAAATGGTACAATACAGACATTATAGGACGGACCCTTCCCAGATTTCACCCCACATGCATTCCTTGGTGTGGCTAAATTGGACCTGACTAGTTTTGATTATCTACATTTATACACACTTTTAACCTGAAACCTAACTTCATGCACTGACTGTACCCTCCAGCACATATTCATTAGGGTGGATGGAATTAGCTAATTAAGCAATTTTTAGATTAGATGCAAATATACACATACTACAGTAATACTAGTGAGACAAACACACTCTAAAACATACCAAAAATTTCTTTGGTGTTTTTCAATCTTGCTCCACGAAGCAGGAGGTTTTCTGGTCCTAAAGGTCTAAAAGAAAGCAAAAAAGAATTAGGTCTACTCCACTGTCTCAAATTATGACTCTGTAATGGAAATTGCAGAAGGTTTCCTAACAAAGTGCTGACCAAGGTGTGTCCAAACCTACCTCACAATCTCCTCTCCTTGTTGCGTTACTGTTATTCTCCCAACAAACCTGAGAGAGGGAGACACTTGAGCTGAGTGAAGCAAAAACCACTAATAAAATGAGGAGTGAGTTGGAACTGCTGGCAGTCTGGCCTATTCTACAAAAACCCTATAAAATGAGCGGAGGGATTTGCAGAATAGGTATTTTCCAGTAAAAAGTGGTTTCCAGAGGGCTTGGTTGGTTCTGATACAAGGGATTTAAACAAGGGATATTTTCTTTTAACATTAAAACATTAGCAGTGAAATTCAGTCAGTCACAAAACCGGTCAACAAGTCCTCCAAGAAGGTTGGAGTGATTTAAATAAATAAATAAATAAAATAAACCCACATTAACCATCATTTGGCAATATATTACAATTTTTGTTAGCAGTCAAGCTTTAGCTTCAGGAATAAAATTTAATCAGGATTATCCTCTCTCTTAGCCCATATTTCAAGCGCTCTAACTGAGTTAACACTGAGTTGAAAGACTGCTGTGATTGGCTAAGAGGCTTGCCAATCATAACTCTGAGAACAGTTGATTAAATCGTGACGAAATATGAGATTACACGCCGTCTGGCCGGGAAGGCAATTTTACACCCGTATCTGTTACCTGTACAAATCTGCTTCTGGTTGCTGGCACTCCACCACAGCCTGTAGAGCCTCCAGCCGAGACACGGATTGGGACACAGCCGTCTCTGGGACTGCATAGTGAGTCTGCACAGAAACACCAACAGGAAACGTAATACAGGCTTAATTTAATTTCAGCAGTGTAGACAGAGGACAAGCATCTCCATAACATTCAGCATCACTTTATATTTGAGTCTTCTAATAACTGTGTAATTACACATTAACCCATGTAATAACAGTGTAATAACAGGTGACTATTTACTGTTAGCTGCAATACAGCAGTACAACTTATGGAAACCGCAGTTCTTACTCAGGCGCCTTAGTAGGTTAAGGAGCAGTTTGTATAATTACCCTCATGTTTAAACACAGGAGTGAGCAGTATGCCGTTACAGCTATTGTGATACACTGTGTAATTACATAATTCAACACAAAAACCGAAGCACATGTAATTACACGAGCTGGGCTGCATCTGCAACAGCGAATATATTACCAGAGATATATATATATATATATATATATATATATATATATATATATATATATATATATATATATATATATATATATATATATATTACACGGCTAGTTACACGGCTTTTGTTTTTGCATGATTAGTAATGTGCAACAACAACATTTATTAGACACTAAATATAAAGTGGGACCAAACATTGTACACCATTAAACAGCAGTATGCATTTTACCACAGCAAAGGATTGTAAGATTCCCTTTGTCGTCATTTTAATATAATTTAATATTACATTTAATATAATGTAAAAATATTTGGACATTTCATTGATATCAATTCCTAGTTTTACTGTCAACTTTAAATAATAATAAAAAATATATATACATACACACACATATATATATATATATATATATACATACATACACACATGTATATATATATATATATATATATATATATATATATATATATATATATATTTCTTTTAATTCTTAATTTTCCTTCCTAATTTAAATGGGGGAAAAATTGCCCAACCCACTCATTAGGACGTACTTGCAATGCTCTCAACACTAGGACGGTAAAGACAAGATCATGCTTCCTCTGATACATGTGAAGTCAGCCGGCCCAGCATCACTAGACAGTCAACATGCTTGGCGGTAATCGCCTGTGCTGGCCAGAATCACACCAAGATTGATGTGAGGAGAGACTGCCATCCATCCAACCACCCTGAGAGAGCATGGCCAGTTGTGCTTGCTCAGGCTCCGGCTGCTGATGGCAAAGCAGCACAACCTGCCATTTGAACTGTTCAGTGCCCTTTTTGACTTGATTTGGTTTAATTATCACGGCATTCAGACAATTTGACAATGTCAAAGAAAGGACAGCAGAGTTCAAGTGTAGCAAAAATGTAGATCCAGAGCAAAGTAAACATGACAACAATCAAGAAATCGTGTCATTTAAAGATAAAGCCAGATTATATTAGAAATGGACACCTTTACTCTCAGCGTTAAAGGGTTAATTAGTTTAGCACTAGGTCTGACTTACTGCTCCATTAGCACGAGGCACTGAAAAGCTATAAGGAGAATGAGAATCTACATTTCACACTGCAGTGAAATATCACACATGCTTGACAGATCTCGAGCGGGTTAGGAAGTCTAACTAAGTGCAGAACAGTGGGGGTTGGGAAGACGGGTTCATTAGATCGTATGGCGGCTTTAAGACACGGAAAGAACAGACCTTTAGATTAGTCTCCCCGTCTAAACTGGCTGTGGTGATGTGGCAGGTTCCCTCAGCTCGATCCGACGACAGGAGCACCAGGTCGGCAGGGAACGTCTCATCTTTGGCTACTCTCACAATGTCTCCCACCTGCACATAAAGAGGAGACAACTCTCACTTGCAGAAGAAAAGGGCTTCAGCTTCTCCCTTATATACGTGTAATCTTGTAAAGCAGGGGTGAGCAAACGTCTCGTCTTGGCAGGTTAAAGTGTGGCTGAGCGCTAAATATACAGTACAATGGGCTTATGTTAAAGCAGTGTGTCCGAGACCGAGTGTGAAACTCACACGTATGTTTTTGGAACGCGTCTGAACCAGACTGCCGCTGCGCACCACGAACACTGGAGCTCCATTCACTTCATTATCTGCTTTGTGCCTCAGCCAGTCCTCATATCCCTGCAGAGTGGGAGAGTGTGCGTAATTAGACAGAGAGAAAATGCATTATTTTCTTACTCAAGAAAACACATCATAATAACAGGACACATCACATACTCT
Organism: Salminus brasiliensis; assembly: GCF_030463535.1. NCBI lineage: Eukaryota > Metazoa > Chordata > Actinopteri > Characiformes > Bryconidae > Salminus > Salminus brasiliensis. The sequence goes on along the minus strand of NC_132894.1, from coordinate 5,747,425 downwards.
CACACTTCAACAATTAATCCCCGTTTCAGAAACTGGCCTGATGTTCTATTTATCTCATAAGTTTGACGCCGTACTCCCTTTTAAAACACTTACGAAAACAGTTAGCTAAAGACTTCAAAGTTGACCACAACAGGAATCCTTTACTGTTATTTTATAGAGAATCGAATCAAAATATGCCCCACTTTTTATGTTCCTAGACAGCACTGTTATTTATTTTTTATTTATTTATTTTTTATTTATTAATTGTTATTATGTTAGCGATATTTTGCGCATCAAAACTTAATGGAAACTCGTCCAGATAGAAGCTGGAAACAAATAGAAGAGCTAATAAACAGTGCAACACTACTGCTTGTATTACTGTTGATGTGCGGTGCAGCCATCTTGGTTTTTTAACTCTGGGTTGGTGAGGCTTTTTTCATGTAACTTTCCAAGTAATCAGCCTTGTGGGGGGCACTCCAGTAAAATTTTCCGGCTTGGAATTCAGAAATTCTGACATCTCAGTTCAAATGGAA